>NC_048294.1:26661950-26918061 GCF_009762535.1 Notolabrus celidotus | reverse complement strand
GTAGACTCTTCAGTCCGGTAAGCGGGAGCTCCAGCCCTGAATCCTGCAGGTCGTTGTTACTCAGGTCCAGCTCTCTCAGAGCCTGGAGGAATGTGAGCTGAGGACTGACAGGTTACATCCACTCAGCCTGAAGAAGAATAGTGATTAGCCAGACACAGTGGTTTCATCTGTCATGATCAACATGTTTTTAATCTCTCATTATCCACCGACAGAGAATTGGCTGGAGGCTTTGATCACTGCAGAAGCCTCAGAGAGCCTCCTCTGAAGCAAAGTATACTTCAGTCCCAACACGTCAGATCTTTCTCTGAGACAGTAAGATGAAGACCATAGCAGACCACTGAGCAGGAGACAGTTCCTCTGGGGAGAGACGTCCTGATGCTCAGGGACTGTTGATCTGCTCTACCAGGGACCAGTCCTTCAGTTTCATTCAGAGCAGTGGAACAGGTTGATGCTTTCTCTCTGCAGAAAGACCTCACTGATCTTCTCCTGGATGTACTGGACTGTTTCCTGATTGTCTTTGAACTACTTCCTGTCCTGTGTCAGCAGAACTTTCAGGGAGACCCCAGGAGAAGCACAGGAACAAGTCCAGGTGTCTGTTTGGACTCTGTAAGGCCTGGTCCACAGTACTCTGATGTAGACGTTTCAGTTTAGGTTAGCCTCTAAAGACTTTAGAGATCAGGGACGTTGGTTGTTCTTCTTCCATCAGGTTGGGTCCAGATTTGGTGAAGGTCAGAAGGACATGAAGAGCAGCAGAAACTCCTGAATGCTCAGGTGGATGAAGCAGAACACCTGGTCCTGGTACAGTCCTCTCTCCTCTCTGAAGATCTGTGTGAACACTCCTGAGTACACTGAGGCTTCCTTGATCTTGATGCCACACTCTGTCAGGTTGGACTCATAGAAGATCAGGTTTCCGTTCTGCAGCTGATCAAAAAGCCAGTTTGTCCCAGAGACTGGATCATCTCCCTGCTCTCTGGACTCCAGAATGAATCAGTCTCAGCTCCTCCCTTGTACTTGCTGCTCTTCAATTTGGACTGGACCACCAGGAAGTTGATGTACATCTCAGTCAGAGTCCTGGGCAGCCCTCCTCCTTCTCTGGTCTTCAGCACATCCTCCAGAACTGTAGCAGTGATCCAGCAGAAGGACCGGGATGTGGCACATGATGTGGGAGGCTTCGGGATGTCTTGATGTGGGAGATGATTCTGCTGGCCTGCTCTCTGAATCTCTTCGTAGAAGTACTCCTCCTTCTGAGGGTCAGTGACTCTCTGACCTCTGTCATGATGTCGACACACTCAGGAGGGATCTGATTGGCTGCTGCAGGTCGTGTGGTGATCCGGAGTCAAGCAGAGGGGAGCAGGTTCCCCCTGATGAGGGTTGTCAGCAGCACATCCACTGAGGTGGACTCTAGCATCAGTCAGGATCTGATTGTTGTGGAAGTCCAGAGGAAGTCGACACTCATCCAGACCATCAAAGATGAACACAACCTGGAACTCTTCAAACCTGCAGAGTCCTGCTTCTCTGGTCTGAGTAAAGAAGTGATGAACAAGTTCCCCCAAGCTGAACTTTCTTTCCCAGCACATTCAGCTCTCTGAAAGTGAAGGGGAATGTGAACTGGATGTCCTGGTGGTCTTTGTCTTCAGCCCAGTCCAGAGTGAACTTCTGTGTTAAGACTGTTTTCTCAATGCCAGCCACTCCCTTTGTCAGCACTGCTCTGATTGGTTGATCTCTTCCAGGTGAGACTTTAAAGATGTCTTCTTGTCTGATGGTGGTCTCTGGTCTGTGTGGTGTCCTGTGTGGTGGCGTGGCCCGGCGTGAGGTGATCGTCCAGCGGAGCAGTGACCAGAAATGAGGCTTAGAACACAGTAACAAAGTTTACACACAAAGTTTATTCACGCAGCGTGAGAGAGAAGTTACAGCGTACTCATAGAGCATCCGAAGTTCTCTGTCCGATTAGAGAAGCATTCAGTTAGTTATACATCTCTTCGTGCCCTGGGGAGGAGGGAAGCGTTTGGTTTGCAATTAAGGGTAAAAGGTGCCGATTAGAGCTATAGCACACGGGAACAATAGAGACATACATCAGTCTTGTGACCTATAAGCCACAATGCATAGAAGACTCTAAATGTGCACACATCAGCACATGTGGTTATTCATTTAGCATAAAGCGCGTGGCATTGGTAGCCAGAAATCCCCGAAGCTTACGTACAACCGTAATTAAAAGCACAAGCTAACATTTCCTGTGCTTGCAAAGCAACTCAGCAAAGATGAACTATCACATCCTGGCTGACTGACCTTGTGATACAGAGGTGAATAGATCTGACCTCGGTCAAACATGTTTTCTAGGAACTGCACAGATCGCTGGTCTTATACCCTTCTATTAGCTTGTTACTTGATAAGTCATACAAAAAGAAAACATATGAATATAACTATTAAGAGAGAATACATGAATATAACAAGAAAAATACATGAGCATAATAAGGAAATTAAGCGAGATTCCACACCTGGATGCTGCTTCAATCTGTCTGACCTCATGTTCATCATTAACCTCTCCAGTCCCTCCCTCTGTGATGTAGAGCTCTCTCTCTGAAAGAACAGAGAAATGTGATGAATGATCTGAAGCTACAATCAGTCTGATGAATTTACACTTTCAGACGTCAGGATGGATTTGATTTTCCTCCTCTCTGAAATCTCTTCACAGCTGCCTGTGGGAACACTACAGCTGTTGGCTAGGAGGCTCAAATTCCGCCTCTTTACGTCACACTGGCTCAACAGAAGCAATATGGCTGCTGCCGATTGGTCTCAAAACAGCTCTTCAGAAACAGATGGGTGACATCACGGATACTACGTCCATATTTTATACAGTCTATGGTTTAACCCTATTCCATTTCCCACACAGTCAAGCTTGACATGCCAGCTGGCAGTAGGTTTAAAACCTGGTCCTTAATATGAGACTGCAAGTCACTCACAAATTCTTCAAAGTTCTCAATAGTTGAAAGCACTACAGTATTTGGTACACCACTTCCCAAAAGTTTGGCAATAATTGATGCACACATATCTTTGCTGCTACATGACCCTGAAGGGCCTGCATCAATATTTTGTTGTTGAGATGAAGAAGATGGTGTTTCATCATCTAAGTACTGAGAGTTGTCATACTCTTGACTGTCAGGGTTGGAAGGGGTCTCTTCTGTCACACATATGTTGTCAGTAGGTGCTTGTATCTTGATGAGATGTCTTCTGAATCCAGAATAACTTGAGAATTGCAAGCAAAATCCTGTTCGACAACATTTCAGTCTAAGATTTTTTCCTGGATACATTCCATGAATTAGTTTTAGGTGCCTGAACAAAAGTAAGGCTGTACCAAAGGATGACAATCATCATAACATCTCAACATTTTTCTGCCAGAGTGTATTACTGTTCAATAGCTTTGCACTCAACTCTTTGACCTTTGGAGTTTCTTCTGTTGTGCCTATATCAATGTTGTACAGGGTAGTCTGCAAAAATGTGTACAGGCTAGACAGACCATCATTGTACTTCACACTGAAAACAAAGTGGAACTTAAACAGCTCGTCAAATGCACCCAAAGAAGTACCTGACTGACATGGGAGAAGCTTTCTATCCAAGACTATGTAGAAGTTTGAAACCTGTGCTTTTGAAGTGCCTGTGGCCAGAAGATATGGCTGGGGATTTCTTTCAATGCCGACAAGGTGATCCTCTAGACTCTGGCAAGACTGAAACAGAATAAAAAGCATCTTATGTAAACCAATTGTTAGAGGAATGTCACAAAATCTTGGATATTGGAAAAGATTTGTTGTTTTGACAAACCTTGTGAAATTTCATGAGATGATCCATTGCCTCCCCGACACTGATCTTCTTTGGCTGCTTCCGCCCAGCCGGTTGTGGGATAAGACGATGCAGCAAGACAAAAAGGGAGGCCATGTCACTGTCCCACTCTATAACAATGTATACCATATAAAAATATACCAATTACCTTATAATATCTGTCTTTACATTTCTATCCTTGTGTTTGACAAGGTCACCTCTTTGTCTCCTTAATCATCAAACGTCTTATGCTAGCACTGCTCAGGTGTGCTTATGTGAACCATAGACTGTATAAAATATGGACGTAGTATCCGTGACATCACCCATCTGTTCCTGAGTGCTGTTTTGAAGCCAGTCGACGGCGGCAGCCATATTGGAAATGTGGAACTCAACCAGGCAGAGTGTGATGTAGTTTGAGCCTCCTAGCCAACAGCTATGTGTTCCCGACCGGGAGTCACGTCAGTCATGTCCTTATTTGGGCAAGAACTCGGAATCTTAATATCTTCTGAACCGTCATGTTAGAAAAAAATTCACCCCCTTACAGTGTGTGCCGCTAGAGAGATTAGCTTTGTAGGGCCAAGCTGTTTTTTGAACCAGGCTGTAAACATGTTTATTAATGCTGCAAAGATCGTCTTTTTCCCATTAGCGATGAAGACTCCTCCTGGCCCAGCGATCTCAGTCGTCAAGGTTTACTTTGTCGACAATAAATTATAGTCCCAGTGGTTTCTAAGTATCCTGACGTGACTGCTTGTAGTTTCTCAGTGAAGAAAAAAGAGTTGAAATGAAAAGAATGCAAGCACAAGCAAGAGTAAGCAAAAAAGCGTCTGCACTCCTCAAGAGCAGGAAGCAACTTGATATAAAGTTGTTAATTTATTCTAAATGTTATGATTAACGTTAGATACTTAAGTTCATTATTCTAAGATTTTAAAATTTATGTTTATGTCAAAATTAATGTTCTGACATCTATTGTAATTGATGATGATTGATAACTGATTACTTATGTGAATACATTGTCTAATCAAAATACATAATGGCTAAATATTAATGTGTTGGAGAGATGTGTAGGTTGTTTCAGAAAAAGGAATATTCGTTATCGTTATTGTTCGCAAGCTTACCAAAGTCATGAACATTTTTTGGAGATTTCCCCCACTCTGTTTTTTTCACTAATCGCACCCTGTGTGAACCTACACTTACTGCTGAGACCGGACCAGTTATAACAAATTTGTGCTGAGCACTGGTCAAACCCACAAACTCAGGTTGAATGAAGTCTGGAATAGTTCATCTGAAATATTTCTACTTGCTAAATAACTGTTTGTTTTAAAACACAGAGTTAATACAGTATTGGTGGTCTGTACTTGGAGGGGGTGTTTGCATCTTTCCAACAGCTTAAAGGGAAATATGGCCTGCCATGTCAGGATTTCTTTAGATATTTACAGGTGACCAATATGTGCGATCACATATGCCGGCCTTTGAAAGTGTAAGGCCCGACAAACAGTTTCTGACACCCTCAAGGCAAGCTGGGAGGCAGAACTTGGGGAGCAATTATCAGAGGATACCTGGAATGAAAGCTTGAAATATGTGCACGAGTGTTCCATTAATGCATGACGTTGTTTGATACAATTTAAAATTTTGCACAGACTGCACTATTCAAAGTCTAAATTGCACAGAATATTCACAGAAATTTCACCATACTGTGATAAATGCAAGTCAACAGATTCAAATTTAACACACAGTTATGCCCTGTGTCCCAGCTTGCAGCATTCCTGGATTGGAATCTTTAATTTTCTTTCACAAGTTCTGGGGATTAAGATTAAACCTGATCCCATATTGATCATCTTTGGGGTGTCGAAGGGGCTCAGGAACCTCCAAGTCTCTGGATAATGTCTTTTATCGTATGGGCTGCTTACTGTTAAGAAACTGATCCTCCTCTTTTGGAAGAAGAAAGAAGCACCTACCCTCAAATTATGGTTAACGGAGATGACGGACACACTTCATTTAGAGAGAATTCGATTTTTTTTAAAAACAGACTTGAGAAGTTTGAAAAAATGTGGCACCCGCTGATATCCTTTTTGCAGAGCTGAAATGATCAACTTTTTGTACATTGTCAGGTAGCACTCCTTGGGAGGGTTGAGGGAGGGGGAGGGTGGGATAGTTATAGTTCTACTGTTAACTCTATGATGAAGACAGTTTTGCCTGATGATAAGGAATGAATAATCCGAATTAGTGATGATATCGTCTGTGAGATCAGGACTTTGAATTACACTGTTACATGAAAATTGAATGTTGATGTGGATGCTTTGTGGAGATCTTGTTTTCCTTAATAAACATATTGAAACACAAAACACAGAGTTGATTTGTTTATCAAATTTATATTTCATAAATAATTACAACACAAATTCATTTGGACTGTTATCTACCTGGCTCGTCAGTGGTGTCGGATTCTTCATTCAGGGCAAACTGGAGTTGTTTTTCAGAAGAGGTGTCTCTCTCAGGCTCCTGGCCTCTTGGATGTCCTTGTCTTTAAAACAGGTAGTCCATTTTTCCAGGAACCTGGATGCACTCTGCTCCAAAAATCAATGAAAAGTCCTGCAAAATCTAATATAAACAGAGAGGGGCTGCCATTACAATCACCTAAAGTAAATGGAAAATTTTTTTTTAAATAATAATGAGTGTTTTGTCTTACCAGTGCCTTGGTGTCCAAGAAACGAGGAAACTTTTGGAGTATGTCTGCTGCTTGCTCGGGGGCATGGAGAATCTGTTGTTGATAGAGGAATGTTTCTCTCATCTTCTGGAAGACTAAGGCTCTGTCAATTGTGTTGTGAAGAAGAGACACTGCTTCCATACAGTCATCTCCGGATTGCTGTCCATCTTTGGATCCAAAGTTCTTGATGATGTGGGACCTCCTTTGAGCAGCACTCTGCTCTGAGATGTTGATAAAGTTTTGGATTGACATTGGACGGTCTTGATCCTCCACTCGAGAAAGCCTGTCTTGCTCTGGATGTCGTAGAAATGTTCCTGTAGTGTAGAAACATCAAGTTTTCAACTTTATATTATTCAACAGAAGATATCTTGACCCTTATATATTCACACTATGACTACTACAAACAAGGGGCGGATCCAGATTATTTTAAGGTGGGGGGCACAGGGGGGTACAACAGTTAAATCAGGGGGGCCATCTAAAAACAACAGAAATGAAGGCAGTGCCGACTTCAACATTTTAAACCATTAAATACTTACACTCAGTTGTCATAGATAGTACAGAAGACAGTGTTTACATGTCTTCATCTTTCTTTAATTACACAAATGAATGAAGGCTAGACTTTTTCTCTGCTTCATGCACACTGGAAGTAAATCCAGTTTTGCCAGACAGCCATACCACAAACTTCTATACCAAACATTAGTGGTCACAAAATAATCAGAACAAATTACATTCTCAGAGAGAGAGCAATAATATGTATTATGACTGCTGAGTAAAAAGTAATGATAAACAACTTACAGCTGTAGTTCCACAACTGTACTGGACTGTTGCTAAGCAACCCAAACATTCCTCTGAACTCTGTTACTCAGAGTAGATATTCTGTGGTGCACAATAGACTCAATCTTATAAATTCATTTGCATGTTTTATTTTTTGCAACCAGTTAAATACGATTCTGCTGTATTGTTTGACATTTTGTGCAGCAGAAATTAACAGTATTGGTTTTTTTCATGCTCTTGTATTTTTGTGATGAAGAGGAAGTGAGTGTAATTATAAGGACTTTTTAAAATAAGATATGATATCAGACAGAATTATTTTCAAAGCATAAGTGTCTTATATAGATTACAAAGCATTTCTTGAACAGATCTCTAAGCAATGCAAATGATGTAAAAACATCCTGAGGTGGCCAAGTCTGATCCTTTATCACAAAAACTGAACTGATATAAAACTACATTCTATCTGGTGAGAAATACAAAAGGACAAAAAACATATTGCTACATGGTGGGTTAATAATCAGTAGTCTGCATTTGGGACCTTTAGGTGCAGCACATGGCTGACTGGGTGCAGGTGTTTCTACTGATGCTGTCATCTGAATCAGTATCAGAGTCAGTGGTCTCTTTCCTGGCTGCATCTTTGACACAAAATTAAATTGCATCATCAAAACTTTGTTAACTGTATTTCTAAATTAAACTTCTATCATACTTGTTACAGCAAAGCATAAAGAGCAGATGTATAACATTTTCTCCACATCACCTGGAGGTCTGTGTCTACTGCTCTGCATACAAAATTAAACCAGTAGCTCACTGTTTCTAATGCAAACTTACAGAAATCAACAATAAAAGTAGTAAGCTAAACGTTGTAGTGAGTGAAACATGCAATAGTTCTCATAAACCTCCAGTTTGAATTTCAAATTAAGAGCCCCTTAATGGAACGAAGATGGTACAATCAGATATAGGGTTAGGTTTTGTTTTTCCGCTTGATCACAGAACGGCGGGTAGTGACATTGATTGACAGCATGAAGATCCAATGAAATTTGGGGGGGCACATGGTGGGCCAATCAGATCGCAGGGGGGGGGGCGTGCCCTTTCCCCTCTCAACTCCTACACACACCTCTCACTCTCTCCGACCAAAGGTTAAAGAGCAGCTCAATCGTATGGAGCAGCAGGGACACAGAACGCCCCTGCCCCTCGAGTGACACAAATTCCACTGCTGGGCACATTAAAGTTGTTAGTGAGCCAACCTTAACTCCACATCTTTGCTTCTCGTTAGGTCAGATAAAGTCAGGTTGAGTCAGCATTTCTAAAAATGGCAACTGTCGACAATGGGCTTCAAAACTTTGCTTCTAAAACCAATGGGTAATATCACAGAGACTATGTTCATGCTACAGGATCACAACATAGAGTAAATAATATTTCAACCCTGTAACATCTTTAATGCAATGTATGATAAAATAGAGCAGTTTTAATAAGTAAGGCTTTAGAATAAAAGTGCTGAGTCAGTCTTTGATAGGGTTGCTTCATTCTGGGAATTTTCAAAGTTGGAAATTTTCCATGGGAATTAACGGGAATTTATGGGAGTAAACGTGAATAAACCAGGAATTGACTAAATTGAAGGTTGGCTCTTAAAAGAACTTAAATATAGTTGGGGAAAATATATTTTAGCATAATCCTGACTAAAACATCCAAGATTTCATGCAAGTACAGTTGAATATCTATGCTATTCCTCAATCACATGCACATAGCACACTGTTTACTGCAGGGCTACTGAGACCACGCCCCCTACATGCACTGTGCATTCCTCCATCACATGCACAGATGATTTCTAGAATCCTGCAGAGGCTAGGCTTGAGAAGCTTGAGGGAAGATGCTTTTTTATTTGCATTTTGAATGGGACTTTGTTGGGATTGCATTTTTGATCATTTTTGAATGGGTTGGGTCAGGGGGATGAGTAATATTTAACTCAACATTCATGTTTTTGTTCTTCAATGAAAGAATTGATGGTTCAATAAAATATTTAACACTTGATAAAGTTCTACCTACAAATAAATCTGTTTTAAATGTATTATTTTGGATGGATGTCTGCTTATAACTAAACAAATATTTATCCTTGGATATGATACATTTACATTAAATTACCCTCAATTCACAGTTAATTCCCATAAATTCCAATAAATATCCATTAATTCCCATTCATTCCCATGGAAAGTTTACTATTTGGAATATTTCCATAATTCTCCAGCTTAACTTCCCATGGAATTTTTTCCACCCCTGTGCAACCCTAGTGTTAGAGCCATATGTGTGTGTTGCAATATTATATGTGGACTGTTTGTTTGTTTGATGCACTTGTGTGCACACTAGGTGGCGGGTGTGTCAAACCAGGTGTAGACAGCATATAGGGAAGAAGACCCAATTAGTGGCAGGTGAGCTGCGTACCAGGTAGCATACAGTTTTTGACCCTTTTGTCACGTTGTCATGTCTCATCTTGTCATCGTATCGTCTACAATAGCTTTAAGCCTGTAATTCTGCAAGTTCGTATTAGATGCAAGTGTGGATTGATCGGCTGAGTGTATATTGTATGTCGGTATAAATAAACCCTTGTTGATATCAATGAACGATTGGACTTCATTCATTCATCCTGGCGAGGAGGACGCGTCAACTGAGTCACGGTAAAGCAGCCCCTCAGTGGCTTATAGGTGTTTGTTTCGTTTGGCGAAAGCAAGCCACTACACCTAGTCTTTGACATTTCAAAGTTATTTTGGTCAGGTTTTTTCTCTTTGTTTCTTTTTTTTTATTGTCAGAACTGCCTCAGTCTTTCCACTGTCACACTTAAACACTGAAATCCAAACACTTCAAAAACACATATACTATACACAAAGAGTACTGTGTGAAGTATCCTGTTCATCATGGAAACTTGTTTTTTTTAATAAAATCTGGATCAAGTTACTGTCTGGTCATGTAAGGGTCGCATGGGTTCATTGAATGTCTCAGTAATCTGATGAGCTGTTATGCGTTGAACTTGAGCTCAGACAGACCTTGGCTAAATAATATATTTATGTACAAAAGTGTTATTTTCAATCTGTGAAAAGTGATGGCTCCCCTGATTTTGTCTGTTACAAAATATTGTTTCTAGTTTTACAAAAAACATCTACACAGATACACACACACACACACACACACACACACACACACACACACACACACACACACACACACACACACAAAGCAACACATGCAAACAATAAAGTGAATCAAGGTGAGGTTTAGGATATATTAAAGTTAATATACAATCCCCAAAAGCAAGAGGAAAAGGGAAAGAGAGAGAGAGGGAGTAACTGAAGGAGAAATTAACCCATTCAAACAAATGAATTTTAATGAGGCTTTCCAGACAAGACATTGGAAGTTGTTCGATGTTGTAAGAGAGAGAGGGCCTGGACGTCTATACTGGAAAGAACTGAACCCAAACTGAAAGAGAGGGAGAGAAAAACAAGAGAAGCACCCTAGAGAAAGTGAGCTAGGAGGAAGAATGGTTCAGTAATGAGAGAGGGGAACCAGAGGGAGGGGGGCCCCGAGTTCAAGGTTGTATTCAGACGTAAGAATTGTCCCACTGAAAGACTGAACAAACTTCCTCTTGGTTTAAGAGCCTCTTTATCAGACTCAGGTTGTCTGTCTGTGTGTGTGTGTGTGTGTGTGTGTGTGTGTGTGTGTGTGTGTGTGTGTGTGTGTGTGTGTGTGTGTGTGTGCTTGTGTGTGTGTGTGTGTAAACTGCTGGTCTCTGGTTGGGTGAAAGATGGAGGGGGCACTCAAAGCAACATGCTGAATTCAAATTCAAATGGGCTTATTCTCAGGACTGGTAGTAACAGAAATATCAAACTTCACTCAGGGGGTAACGGATAAAAGCTGCAGCTAAAATGAGCCAGAATGTAAATGTGAAGTGCATACAACTTAAAGTAAAGCGTGGATTGGAATTGCATAGGACCTTCCGTCGCTTAGCGCCACTCGAGTGGCTGCTTGTTGCAGCAGCTCTCTCTACGTTGTTCTTTTTTCGACTTTTTTTCATATCTGTTTTAGTTATCTTTCTTTTGGAGCCTGTCATGTCTTTTAATGACTCATTTGTTGGCCATGGACACCAAACTGGCTACGTTTGAAGTGGTGTTTTTGCTATTTTTGTTCCTGTCTGTGTCCGGAGATCCTGTGTAACCATGGAAACATTGTTTACATACGAGGTCAGCTGTTTGCAGCCCGTAGCATGTTGATGCTAAACAATGCTAGGCCCGCTGTTCCCTGCAAGCTGAGAAGAAGTAGGCAAGGATGACGTGCTGGTACTGAGGTGCAAGCTAAAAAAGGCGACATCAACCTCTCCTTCCACCCACCGTTATGTGGACTGTAAGATCTATCTACGATAAGTTGGACGAGCTAACCCAGCACCAGAGGGAATACTGGCAGAGTAGCATCATGCTAACAGAGCTAACACCAGACACGAACGCCACATTGGAAGGATTAAACCTGCTGTGGGTGGACAGGATACAGGAGAGCAAGACTGAACTAACTGGTGAAGAAGGCCAGCTCAGTCCTGGACCCTGTGGAGGTGGTGGCTGACAGGAGAATTATGGCCAATCTGTCGTTTCTGATGAACATTTTTTTTTTCTTTTTTTTTTCTTGTTAAATTCTTGTACTGTACACCTTCTTGTTTGTTGCTGTAACTCCACGAATTTCCCCGTTGTGGGACGAATAAAGGAGTATCTTATCTTATCTTATATTATCTTATAAACACCATAACCCAAACCTTTGGCTGCAATAGATGCAACTTTTCTTTATCATTTCTCTTGTCAGAAAATTTGAAGCAGCGAACACTGAATTCCTGCATTCTGGTGGATATTTATGTGACCATTTGTGGGGGGGACTGAACTATGAAAAAGGAAAACTAAAAAGGATTTATTTATTTCTGTATAATTGATCATATTATCAATCAATCAATCTTTACGTGTATAGCTCCAAATCACAACAAAGGTTATCTCAGGATGCTTTTACAAACAGAGCGGGTCTAGACCACTCTATGTCAAATTATGAACAGAGACCCAACTTCAAGACAGGATAAGACTCAGTCTGACCCCACCTTAATCCATCATGACCATTGCACATCGCAGTATTTAGCTAGTTACAGTGGTGAGGAAAAACTTACTTTCAACAGGCAGAAACCTCAGGCAGAACCAGACTCATGTTAGACAGCCATCATGCCTCGACTGAGTTGGGTCTGGTAAGACAGATAGAGGGGAGTAAGAGAGAGGGGTGATAGTGATGAGACGAGTAGTAGAAGCTGTTGATTAGATTATTAGATAGATAGAGTATTAGTTAATTAACATAAAATAAAATAATGAACTACATGGGTATCCACACGGCACTTTTTATATTTTTTCCTCTGAAAGGGCAGAGAAGGCCATTTTTAATGTTTATCTACTACAGTGGAATCAAAGAGGGCCCTTATGCACGTTTCTTTCGGACATGATGGCACCAGAATGTGGGCGTGAAAAGGGCGGAATACAAGGTTAAACTATGTGCGCTTATCTCCAGGTGGTTTGTGATTTATAAATGGAACATTGCGTAAAGTTTGTGTGTGAACAGTTTATAAATCAGAACTTTTTTGGAGCACGCCATTTCCTGGTTTTCAGAGTACGTATACTTTTAGTATGGATTCTACGCACTCTTTTATTAATGAGACCCCTGGTCCTTCAGTACTCAGGTAGACAGCTGACCTCATTCTTTGGGTGCATAACGTTGCTGAACTTAGACCTGACCAACCACAGCAACCCCAGATCATAACACAGCCCCCACAGGCTTGTACGGTAGCTAGGCATGACGGGTGCATCACCTCATCCGCCTCTCTTCTTACCTTGAATCACCCATCACTCTGCCTGCCAGGACTTGACTTACCTGTAGACTTTTTGGTAGTTTAGTTTGAACTTTTAGGGTAGGGGTTCCCAAACTTTTCAGACCGCCACCCCAAAAATATGGGTGCCAAAGATTTGTGACCCCCACTGTCCCTCAAAGTGATTTAATGTGGCTTCATTTAGCTGGTCTGCAGAAAATGAACCTACCTATATGAGCATGTGTCTGTGTTTCCTGTGCTGTTATGAATTAACCTACTGCTACTGATGCTTTTGATAATTAACTGTTCACTGACCCTAAACTTAGGAGTCATCTGACAAAAATAGTAGCAGAAAACACATTACATTTTCAGCTACTATTTTTGTCAATATTTTTTACTATAATGGGTAAAATTTACTTATTTTAGATAACTTAAAGAAACCATATCATGCTGGAAGACATGTCACGACCCCCCATTTGTATCTTGCGACCCTCCAGGGGGTCCCGACCTACACTTTGGGAACCCCTGCTTTAGAGCACTGGAATCCTTACTGGGATTAGTTGTATAAAAAAAGCTTTTTTGATAGTCTTGATATCCAAGATTTTGATGCAGCTTTTGTTTATTGGGGAATCCGTTGTAATCACAGTATACGCTCTTTAAATATGAACACAATCAAGTCTGTGGGTTTTGGGCAGGATGGTGGGTGGGTCTCCTTCCCTTTCTCTTTGTTAATGTACATTTTAAAGAGAGCTGTGTGATTTGTGACTGTATTGAAAAAATAAACGCAAACATCTATATTTTCTGCGTTACTCTTTTTTAGTGCGTTCTCTTCCAGACATGATGACCCCCCCCCCCCACCACACCACACACACACACACACCATTGCTTATAAGAAATGTGGACAACTAAGTATCCTTGATATCCAGATTTAGGGAAGCGTATGACAACAAATTACAACACATAAGTTAAAATAAATGACTCACTCTCCAGGTTCCCAGAGTTCATTCTGAGCTGGGAAGATACGCTTTTGGCTTTTTTGCACCATCTGCATGGAACTCACTTCAAAGCACTTTAAAATGAATGCACTGGTTTCTGTTAGTCATTTTAAATCATTAGTTTTAAACTATTTAATCTCTGATTGTACCTGTTTGCACTGACTTTGCGTTAACATTACTTTTCAATAGTTTTAACATTACTTTTTAATTGTTGTCTGTTTTTAATTGATCTTTTGATTTTAAGGTTTTATCTTTAATTTTCTTGTCATGCATTTTAATGTTTCTTTTAGATGCTCAACGTAATTGTACATGAGGGCTTTGCTCTCAATGATTTTCAAGTTTAAATAAAGATAATTATAATCATAATAATAATTAGAATTAGAATTAGAAATATAATTATTAGTGAAAGCCAAGTGTAATCACATCCTGGTGTCTGTAAAGAATTCAATATCAGGAAGTTAAATCAATTTGCAGTTGGTCAGAGACCAACAATAATCCCAGGAAACCTCTGCGTGGGAGCTATTTGTCTTGGTACGTTCTTCAATATGAGTTTTCAAAATTCTCTTGTCACAGTTTTCTGCTCCACTGAAAATGCCATGGATCTCACAACACTGTCAGACATGTCCAAATCACGAAATGATTCCTCAAGTAGCACTTTAACAACTACGTCTAGCTAAGAGTTTGACACATGAACGTGGTAGTTATGCGGTTAAACTTGGCGTCTCCATTAAAGAGCAGGCAATAATGGAATTTGGGCATGATTTGTTTTTGCCAGTGACTATGGAGGCGGGACAGTTAATGTCCAAGACTCTTCCACCGAAAATAAAACTGCATGGGGGAAGAGAGAGAAAGAGAGACGAGGGGGAGGAGGAAGGGAAGGGAAGGGAAGGGAAAGAGGCTCTCAGTAGGGACCAAAGGGAGAGAGTCTCCGTTACAAAGGAATAAAAACTGCGCAGTGTCTTTAAGGACTGCCTGCCCTGATCGCGATGTGGACTATTCCTCCCTAGGAAATGAGTTTCAGTGGTGATTTTGGATGATGAGGAAACCCGTGCCAATTTCAACCCACCCACGCCGCTTTGGAGGCAAGGGGAGCTTAGGGTTTTTTTTTGTTTTTTTTTACCAGTTGGGTAACAGAGGAGTAAACGAGCTGTGCAATCATTTAGGAGAGCGATATGACTGTGCAGAGATGCAAGATCAGTGATGAGCCTTTCCGTCATGCCTTGCCCATGGGCGAACACATCCACATTTCCTCTCCCCGGGCTGAAATGGATCTACGTGAGCAGTTGTCCTCGTTTCGACGTCTGCACATGAACGCGGTGTGGATTTTGAATGGAGATTTTGTTTTTTTGGGAAAGCGCTTTTAGGGGGCTGCGTCATCCGTGTTTGGGAGTGGAGATGGACTGCTTTGCAGATTTTCCCCTATTACACAGGCTTGGCACCTCCCCAGCACATTTTGGATTGCACATAGAAGGTAAGTACAACACACAGTATGACTATCATGCATACATGCGTACATGTGGCGCTGTACAGCCCGTTACCTAATTGTAACAAGAAAAGCAACGAGACGTCATTGAAGACAACCCGAAACACGGTGTCATTATTATCCTGCAATAAACCAGGACCCAGCTAACATCTCAGTAAAACACCAGCCAAATGAAAATGGATCACCAATTAGAGTGATTTGTATATCTATGAGAATAACAATCATACTATGTTCTGTATGAATTAAGGCCATATTGCGATGATTGCAAATATGATTGGATCATATGGATGACATACTTTATAGAAATAGGGCTAATAAGTTCGTATGCAGCAGTTTCATATTTTGGTAACATGTTGCCTGCTGTGTTGTCTGTTTTCCAAATCTAATCACCTACACCTAAACTGGTGTTGGTGATGTCATGTTTTTACGGTAGGCAAGGATTAGTTTACGGGAAGGAAGGTGTGGAGGTGATGTCGCAATCAAATGTTGCCCATTCTAGTTGCATGTTTAACTGCACGAAAAGCAAGTTTGAGAAACGGTGTTTGCGTGTTGTAATTTGTGCACTGGGGTTGTGTTCCGGTCAAACTGAATGGAGTGCGGCTGTAACCGCTGGCGTTGGAAGAAGTGTCGCATTTTCTTTCTCAAATGTCATGTGGTGAAGTTGTGGCGGGTTCTCTACTATTTCCAGGAAGAGCGTTTGAATTTTCTTCCCTTGGATTTTACTGTCTCCACCCTCTGCTTGCTGTTCTTGTAGTACTTCCTGCATGTTGCCACTAGGTGGCGATACAGGCCAGTGAATGATTGCTGTAGAGTAGACCTGCATGCGTGGGATTTGGGGATTTTCTGTAAAGTAGGGTACCTCAGTAGTGTGGATGTTGGTGTGTTGAATCATGATCAACCAATTCGGCTTAATAACAGACCATTTTTTTCTAATCAGAATCAGAAATATTTTATTTATCATGGGCGGGGGGAATTTAGTCCTGACAGTATGCTCTTATACAGAGCATGTAGGAAAGTCAAAATATTGATAGAAAGAAGGAATACAATAAAATACGAATAATATAAAGATAAGATAAAATAATAATAAAGTATACAAAAGTGCCAAAGGGCTGCACGCTGTTGCCTCACAGGAAGGAGGTTCCTGGTTCGGATCCCGGGTCGGGCAGGTGCCTCTCTGTGTGGAGTTTGCATGTTCTCCATTGTGCATTCGTGGGCTCTCTCAGGGTACTCTCTTACAGTCCAAAAACATGCTCACCAGGTTCATCTGTCACTATAAATTTCCCGTATAGGTGTGAGTGTGTGCGTGAATGGTTGCCCTGTGATAGATTGGCAACCTGTCCATAGTGTTTATCCCCCCTCCACCCAAAGTCAGCTGGGATATGTCAGGATGATGGATGGTTGGAGAGGTGCAGAATAGTTAGAATTAGCTATGTACAAAGGTGCTGGGAATGAAGGTGATATATACAAGGATGTTGAAGTGATATTGCACAGGGTACAGGATAGTGATCAGTCAAATATTGGGTCTGGCGATTGTGTCCAAAGACAATGGCAGCTTTTCCCATCTTTCTTTCTTTCTTTCTTTCTTTCTTTCTTTCTTTCTTTCTTTCTTTCTTTCTTTCTTTCTTTCTTTCTTTCTTTCTTTCATTTATGCATGACCAAGTGGGTAGTACTAGACTTTTCAGAGTAGCCAGTAGTTAATTGGTGATTCCGATCTGAATGCGAAGCTTCCTTAAACATACTCAAAGTGAAATCAAGGTTTGAACAAAAAGTTATGTCGCCTAATTTTGACCTGTGTAATTGTAAATATTTAAATGTGGGATTTTTAACACAGTGAAATTTACAGTTAGTAGAAAAACTGGTCTGTATGGAAGGTAAAAAATAACTTTGTACTTGAGTAATTATCCACTTACCTGCTGCATTTAAATGCAACAGTACTGCTTCTGTATCTAGCTGGACTCCCTTTTAAATGTTCCTTGTGTGTCACACAAGCACACAAGTTTTTACGCCCCTATGCTTTGGAACTCTCTGCCTCTGGACATCAAAACGGCAAGCTCTCTGGGTGTTTTTAAAAGTAAACTTAAGACTTACCTTTTTAATCTAGCTTTTAATTTGGAGTAATTTATTTTTAGCCCTGGACTGCATTAATATAATCATTGCTTTAACATGTATTTATCTTATTTAATTATTTATTTATATATTTATTTCTTGTATTCATCTGATCTTGTTAACGCTACCTTATTTTTAACTTTTCTATCTACTCTTACTTATTGTATTAATTTTACTGTGTTGATTTTATTTTATTTTTAAATATTTTATTTGTAATAATGCCTTTTTTAATTTGATTATTGCTGTTGTTTTCTGTCTCTCTGTTCTTTTGTGAAGCACTTTGGGCTGCAGGTTTATATGTATGAAAGGGTCTATATAAAGAAAGTTGAGTTGAGAGTTGAGTGGACTGAAACAAGACAATCGAGTTGTAACATAATCAACATTTTCACACCATCAAAAGGTTAAACATTTTTCCACATACACATATTTGTATGAAACCTAGCTTCATACATTTCAGCTACAGTTACAGTTACTCTAGAAATGTGATGTGTGACAATTAGGGATGACCACAATTAATCGATTATCGATTAATTGATTGTTAAGAAATTATTCGAAACACACATTTTTGTTATCAATTCACCGTCACGTGGAACAAACATCATGTGGTCGTATATTACACTCATCTATCAGGGAGGTGTTTTAAGTTTAAAGCATGTTTGGATGTGAATCAGCTGTTAAAGGTGTTGCGCACAGCGGAGACGCTCAGCTGGCGGCTGCGGCTGTGCGTCAGGTCTCCACGTGCGCTTTTTAAAATAGGATCAATACAAAACTGCTGCCAACAACAACACAGACACAAAGGTTGACAGCTTTAAACAGGATATTTCCCACCTTTGGATACGAAGGCAACAGACAGGTGGGAAATTCTGGTACGCTACGTTTACAGAGCAGCAACATCAGAGCCGTCTGAGCTTTTCTCCAGCGGGACTGATTATGACCCGGTTGCGCTCTTGGCTGACACCTGACCGAATACACATGTTTATTTTTCTCAATAAGAACGAGTAGACAGAAAACTGGACACTGTGAGTCTGAAGTACTTTTCTGTTAGTATTATGAGCCTTCACTTTATAAGATTATGTCCGCGGAGAATATTTCTATGAGCCTGATCGTTGATATTCTGTGTCAAACATATACCCGTATTCAATCCTGTCAGTTATATGCATTTTTTGCTGTAGCAAATATAATTTAGGGGGAAAACAACGTATTTGGCATTGTTTTTGACGTAAGAATAATAATGTTTTTTTTTATCAATTAATCGATCGTTAAGATTTCCAAAAATCGATCACAGAAAATACTTAAAATGTACATCCCTAGTGACAATGGACCCTTAAACTGGAGCATTAGGGAAAACTGCTTCTTCCCTTGTTTTCGCCATGAGCCCATGATGTTGCGACCAACACACCATGATTGACAAAACTTTAAAGCAAGAGAGGGATCATTTATATATTTAGTCTTTGTAACTAAATTAATGCCATATATCTGCTGCATGAAAGGAGTTTGTAAATTATAACAGTGCAGCTTGTAGATATCTGATTGTACAATTGTAAAAAGTTATATGAACTGCATAATATGCTGATTGCAATTGTGCTAGTTCTCCCTTAGGTGGCAACACTTACACAATGTCCAAGCCTGGTCCATGTTTGCCCTAAGTGAACAGTATGCTAATGTCTCAGTGCAGTGGTGTAAAGGTTGATTGTAGTCTATATGTTGATTAAATACAGTACATTTTCAATAAATTGTTCATCTTTTGATGTATGAAATCACAAAAGCCGACGTTGTTATTTTCCAAGTAACACATGTACTGTCAATGCCTTTCCATATCTATTAGCAGTCAAAGCCACTGTGTGAACAATATGCAGTTTTTTACAAACGATTAAATGTGTATCTTTTTACATACTGTTTTCTATTTCTTTCTCACCCTTCCCCACCCCCCACCCATTACAAGGCCATTCGACAACAAACAAAACAAAACAAAAACAAGACAAATAAACAAACAAAACAATATATATATATATATATATATATATATATATATATATATATATATATATATATACACTTGAGGTCAAAATTATTAGCCCCCCAGGAATTCTGGAACATTTCCCTTAAATTCTGCCCAATGTTTGAATCATTGATAAAACTTGATATAAGTAAACATTCACCAGTGTTCTGTAGTAGCTTTGGTACATTTTGGAATGTCAAATACATTTTTATGATAACTTTATATCAAATATAATGAAAAATGGGGTGGTCAAAATTATTAGCCCCCTTGTGATTTTTTGCTTTTAAAACACACCTGTGCAGTCAGCTGGTTTCCTAACAACACCTGTTGGTCAATTGGCTTCCTAACAACACCTGAGCATTCAAACAGCATTGAAATTTACGTAAGGGACTCCAAACAGGGCACTTGAACACGTTATTGAGAGAGACTACTCTTACTAACCATGCCAAAGACAATGGAAATCAGTCTTGAGCTCAGAAAGAAGATAATGGAGGCTCATAAAAAGGAGGAAGGCTATACTGTCATTTCCAGGCGTTTCACAGTGTCTAGAACAGCTGTACGCTGCATCATTGCAAAGTACAAGGAGACAAACTCTGTTAGAAACAAACCTGGGCGTGGTAGAAAACGCAAGATTTCAAGAACTTTGGAGAGGAAAGTAAGTCGAAGATGTCAACAAGAAGCCCCGGACATCTGCCAAAGTGATTGTTGCTGACCTGACCTCCATTGGAGTTGATGTTTGAAGGAACACAGTTGTGAGGGATCTTCATCGTAGTAGGCTTCAGGACCATCGTCCCAGAAGAACCCCTTTACTCAAAGAGTGGTACATCAGAGCCAGAATGAGGTTTGCTCGTGAACATTTGAAAGGTAAAGATGAGTTTTGGAAGTCCATCTTTTGGTCTGATGGAACTTTTTGGGCGCATGGATGTTGTTCATGTTTGGCCAAGAAAGGGAGAGTCCTTCAACCCTTAGAACACGGTCCTCAGAATTAAACATGGTGGAGGGAGCATCTTACTGTGGGGCTGTTTTGCAGCCTCAGGCACAGGAAATCTTGTTCTGGTGCATGGCATCATGAAAAAAGAAAGTTATGTTGACATTTTGAGGGATAATATGAAGAACTCTGCTCTTAGTCTCGGCTTTGGTCAGCGCTGGGTCTTCCAACAAGACAATGATCCAAAGCTTACATCAAAATTGGTCAAACAGTTCTTAAAGGACAACAAAACCAAGGTCCCGGAGTGGCCAGTACAGAGCCCAGATCTAAATCCTGTTGAGAATCTGTGGTGGTTGCTCAAAGTGAATGTCCATGCTCAGAAACCATGTACTTTGGACCAGCTGGAACAATTTGCATTGGAAAAAAGGGCCAAAATCCCTCCAGAGACATGTGCTAACCTTGTAAAGAACTATTTGAAGAGGTTGTTCTCAGGTGTGGCTCAGAACGGGCGCACTATTGACTACTTAGGGCCAGGGGGCTAATAATTTTGAACGTGCCATTTTTACCTTTTCTTGTTTCAATTCATTGCATCAATAAAATATCCAAGTCAAACCAAGTGAACATTTTAACTTTGTTATTTTGGAAACATAAACTATAAACACTTGTTTTTAATGGTCATTTTCATGGAGAAATCAAGGGTTTTATCTAATTTCACAAGGGGGGCTAATCATTTTGACCTCAACTATGTATATATATATATATATATATATATATATATATTATATATATATATATATATATATATATATTATATATATAATACAAACACACATAGATAAATAGCAAAATAAAATAATAATGGTAATAAATAAACGTTGCACACATCAGTCCTCCAACTCCGAGGAGAAATCTAGAGAATATGTATAGTTCAAGAAGGGGTCCCAAGTAACATGAAATAATTTCTTCTATTTCTATTATCTGTTCACAGCAAAGGGGTAAAGAACATGGCCAGGCACTGTTGTGCTATGTTTGAAGTACCACCAGCACCTGATTAAAGCCATGTCAAGATGGACCATCAAGCTGGCGATGGAAAACACTGATGTCATTCATTTCGCTGTGGTAAGATGGACAATCTAATGTTTTGCATGATTATTGTGTTTAGAGCTGTGCTGACCTAGCTGTTCCTGCCTTCTTCCTTGGCATGAGGTTTTTTAATAAGGGTTGAAACAGAATGATGTTTTACCATTTGCTGCATTTACTCTATTTTTGTTGTTATGTAGTCATTATAAGACAGTGCAGTAGGCCAGGGGTTCCCAAAGTGTGGGTCAGGACCCCTTGGGGGGTTGCGAGACATAAATAGGGGGTCGTGAGATGTCTTCCAGAATGTTTTGTTTTTTTGTTCTCTAAAAATAGTACATTTTACCCATTATTGTAAAAAATATTGACAAAAACAGTAGCTGAACTTGAAATAAAACCTTGGCAATATAAAATGTAATGAGTTTTCTGCCTTTCTTTTCTCCAGATTAATCCTAAGTTTAGGGTTAGTGAACAGTTAATTATCAAAAGCATCAGTAGCAGTAGATTAATTCATAATGGCACAGGAAACATAGACACATGCTCATATAGGTAGGGTCATTTTCTGCAGACCAGCTAAATGAAGACACATTAAATCACTTTGAGGGACAGTGGGGTTGCAAGTCTTTGGCACCTATATTTTGGGGGTCGCAGGCTGAAAAGTTTGGGAACCCCTGCAGTAGGCAATTTTACTTCACTCTGTAATACAAAAAAAAATGCAACACATGTCACAATTCACAAGCATGCCAAATAACTCCCCAAACTAATCTACAGCTGTAAAATGACAGCATACTAATTAGACTGATCAATATCAGACCCACTGTTTACCGTCTGGTTTACTTTCAGGGAAGTCACCTACAAGCACCCACCTGCCCAGTTAAGATGTTTTACCTTTGACCTACACGTCTTCAAAACACTCAGGAATGTGTAACACTTTCCTGTTTAGTTATGTCAGGCTGTTTGCCATTCCTGTTTTGTCTGTTCAGTAGATGTCTAAACTTCTTCACAACAATGAAACGTTCGTTTTGCTCAAAATAACAAAAATGAGTGCAATATATTCATGTTCAATGTTTGATAATGTGTATTTTGATACAGTTAGGACGCCTTTCAGTCATATGAATCCCTGTCCATGTGGGATCAATTTGCTGTATTGTTGTTCCCATTTCGGCTTTCATTGCTGTTTCAACAAAAGAAACAAACGTGAGAGATTGGGTCTGAAAGACAAAAACCCTGAATCAATTACAATTATTAGAATCAGAGTGTGTCAGACTAGCTTAATAAATAAATCAATCAATCAATCAATCAATCAATCAATCAATCAATCAATCAATCAATCAATCAATCAATCAATCAATTTTTATTTATATAGGGCCAAATCACAACAAACGTTATCTTTCCAAACAGAGCAGGTCTAGACCGTACTCTATGTTCTATTATTAACAAACACCCAACATCAAGACAGGATAAGATCCAGCACATGTGCAAAGTGCCACCCCTATATCACCTTCCTTTAAGGTTAAAGTGTCAGACTGGATTTCTTCAACAATCATAAAAACTTGTTGCTTTTTCATGCACAACGTAACAGAGAAAAATTCAAGGATTCAAGGATTCAAGGTTTTTCATTGTCATACCAATACAAGCTGTCGCATGATATGGAACGAAATTTCGTTTCTCAGGTCCCGTATTAAGCCAAAAAAAGAACATACAATTAGGGGAAGACATGGTAATAAATGTAAAAATATAAATACAAATATAAATATTGTGCATAGTGCAATTTAATGTACAGTGTGCAAGTTTTGAGGTAGTCCGTTTTATTGTACTGTTCATGTCAGAGTCTGTATGGCTGGGAGCGGCCGAGACTACAGAGCACCACCAGAGTTCAGCAGTCTTACAGCCTCAGGAAAGAAGCTGTTCCTCATTCTGGTGGTTCTGCTCTTGATGCTCCGCAGCCTCCTGCCTGAGGGGAGAGGAGCAAACAGTTTGTGTGCAGGGTGGGAGGTGTCCTTCATGATGCCAGAGGCCCTATTTCTGCATCTGCTGGTGTAAATGTCAGTGGTTGGTGGTAAGCTGTTCCCTACAATCCTCTGTGCGGCCTTCACCACCCTCTGTAGAGTCTTCTTCTCTGCAGCAGAGCAGCTGCCATGCCACACAGTGATGCAGGAGCACAGGACGCTCTCCACCACACATCTGTAGATGGAGTTCAGAGCTGAGCTCCCCAGTCCTGCACGCCTCAGCTTCCTAAGAAAGTAGAGGCGCTGATGGGCCTTCTTTACCAGAAAAATAACAGTCATGTTTCACAAGGTTAGTTCTGTTGATCAATCAATCAATCAATCAATCAATCAATCAATCAATCAATCAATCAATCAATCAATCAATCAATCAATCAATCAATCAATCAATCAATCAATCTTTATTTGTATAGCGCCAAATCACAACAAACGTTATCTCAAGACACTTTTACAAACATAGGAGGTCTAGACCACTCTATGTCAAATTATGAACAGAGACCCAACACCAAGACAGGATAAGACTCAGTCTGACCCCACCTTAATCCATCATGAGCATTGCACATCACAGTATTCAGCTAGTTACAGTGGAGAGGAAAAACTTCCTTTTAACAGGCAGAAACCTCAGGCAGACCCAGACTCATGTTAGACAGCCATCATGCCTCGACCGAGTTGGGTCTGGAAAGACAGATAGAGGGGAGTAAGAGAGAGAAGTGATAGTGATGAGACGAGTCGTAGAAGCTGTTGCCGCTGGAGTCCAGCACGTCCGTATCAGCTGGAGTCCAGATCGTCTGCAGCAGGAGGACGTCTACGGCAGCTCAGAGGAATCTACGAGACAAGGGAGCTCAGGGACTCCAGAAAGGTCTATGGTTAGGCAGAGTTAAAGTAAGTGATGAAGGGGTTGGGGGGAAGGGGGTGAGCTAGGATCCCAGTGTGTCAGTGCGCCAGTTCCCCCGGCAGTCTAGGCCTATGGCAGCATGACAAAAGCTGGTCCAAGTCTGATCCAGCTCTAACTATAAGCTTTATCAAAAAGGAAAGTTTTAAGCCTACTCTTAAAAGTGGAGAGGGTGTCTGCCTCCCGGACCCTGACCCTGGTAGATGATTCCAAAGGAGAGGGGCCTGATAACTGAAGGTTCTACCTCCCATACTACTTTTAGAGATTTTAGGTACAACTAGCAAGCCTGCATGTTGGGAGCGTAGTGTCCTAGAGGGGTAATAGGGCACTATGAGCTCTTTAAGATACGAGGGTGCCTGATTTTTAAGGGCTTTGTAGGTTAAAAGAAGGATTTTAAATTCTATTCTACATTTTATTGGGAGCCAGTGTAGAGAAGCTAACACTGGAGAAATGTGCTCCCTCTTCCTAGTTCTAGTCAATACTCGAGCTGCAGCGTTTTGAACTAGCTGAAGAATCTTTAGAGACTTATTGGGGCAGCCTGATAAGAGGGAGTTACAGTAATCTGACCTGGAGGTAACAAATGCATGGACTAGTTTTTCTGCGTCGCTCTGAGATAAGAAGTGGTCAAATGAGTATGTTTCTCATTCTAAATGTTAGTTTGAATCCAACTCTGAACCTGTTTTGTACTAATTTAGGATGGAGTTTACACTCTACTAATGTTTTGGGCGTTGCACCAGCTGAGATAGTTCCAACGTCAGCCTAAGTTACAACTTGATTGTTACACTTAGCTCCTAGCAGGTGTAAAGTCCTCCGTAGAGTACCGGTTTCCATGGTGTGTCGTTTTGAAAGGTGGGATGATTTAGAGGATGAGGAGATACAGAGGGTTCTCCAAGCTAGATTACGTCTGCAACGCGTTATCTGCGAGAGATTACATCCTTTGTAAAAATATGATGACAAAGATTTGCTCTCTAGAATTTTAATTTATGTTGTGGTTGATAGTTTCACCATGATGTCACTGTTATTATACACACTGTAGATTAAGGATTTAGGCTATAGTTATCGCCTTACTGTGACATTTTATGAAGACTTCGGTACCTTTACCTTATTGTTCTATGACAGTAGCAGCAGTTGGCTGAAGTTTGTTTAAGCCGTTGGTCAGTTCAGCGATGATTAGGCATGAGAGATAACAATGTAACAACCCCTTCATCAAAATTGGTGCTTTCCTCTGATTGGGTGCTGGAAGTGTAAAGGTCAGATCTGCGATAATGTTTTAGTTAGTTTGGACATTATGGTCAACTCGTTAAGATGAACCTTACGTCTTTGTGGTGAAACCAAACAACGACACAACCAGAGACAGAGTGCAATTCATTTCCATCAACATCAGAAGCAGAACAAAGCATGGCTCCCTGTCGACTTCGTAATGACCTCCAAAATCGTTTCATCATTTTTATCTGCTAAAAAGCGACAGAGAACTGCCCGAAAGATGCCAGATGCTCGACCCTTATAGGTTAGAGATTGTGAAACTGAGTTTTCACAAACACCAGAATTGAAAACAGCCTCTGAGAAAGCAACAATGGATACAGGTAGTAAAATTGGAATTATCAAATCAGAAAATTGAATAAATATTGACTTATATTGTGTCTCAAGATTTTTTTTCCAGTGGGTTTGACATGTTGTAATTAATCTCTTAATCTCAAATAACATTTGATGCCCTCCACTGTCCTGTTTGCATTTGATTCAAACAGGTTACAGCTTGAGCAGCACAGTCTAGGGAGTACGACAATACGGTAGCAACATTCCATCTGCTTTTTTGTGCATCCAAGTCTTCCTTTCCCCCCCTCTAAGATTCCCTATACATGTCATCCACATGCGGCACACACCCTGTAGAAGAAGCATGGACAGAGTGTTGTTTTAAGCAAAAGAAGACTCATGTTTAATTTGTTCTAACTTCAATCTCTGGGAGCAGTAATGAAGAAAAGTATTTCAGCGACCACATCAGTCATTTCCTTGTTGTCTTGTTCTTTCTTTCTTACTTGATCTGCTTCCCAATACCTTGCCAAATTTGAGGAGTATGGGAACGAAAAGTGCGTACGGATCAAATGAGAACAAATTTAAAAGGATTGTAAAGAGAGACTCAGGAAGAGAGGCGGTGAGAGCTGACTCAGGATTCTCAGGGGGAGGAGTGCAGGAAGCAGTGGGTGAGGAGGAGGACAGGAAGTAGAAGGCGGGAGAAAGACTCCTCTACATCCTCCTCCTCCTCTGTCATCATCAGTGGTGTCATTGAGGGAGGTGTGTCATAAGGAGGAAGGATAGGTGGAGCTGATATCATCGGCCTACTGCAAATATGTGAGGGTGTGTTGACACATTCTCCCGGTTGAAGCTTTTTACAATCACATTTATGAAATCAGTTTAAACAACAGCTGGCAGAGAACTACTTTTCAATGTAGAAAGTCCATGAAAAGAATCCTGCCACTGAATAAGAACATAAAACACTTACCGAGTCAGAGCTGGAGATAAGAGGAATATAAAGATATGACAGAAAAGATTGAGGTGTGCAGAAGGGGAGCTCTTTGGCCTCTGATTATATAACTGCTGCAAAAGAGGGCATTGAGTTTATGTGTGTATGTGTGTGCTTGTGAGCTTGCTTTGCAGGCTGTGTGTGTTCCTGTCTGTGTGTGTGTGTTTTTGGAGGAATGACAGAGTAAGATGTTTAAAATGCCTGTCGCCCTTTACTGTGCTTGTGGCCTGTGTTAACCAGCTGTCACAAGCCTCCGAATGCATGATAAGTATTTGTGGGTAAACATTTGTAATGTGTGTGTGTCAGTAGGGCTGGGCGATTAAACGATAATGATAATTATCCTGATATAATTTTTCTCAATATAGATATAACAAATGTACGATACAAATTTGATATATTTAAACCTGTAATTTCACCCCCCAACCACTGGAAAGAGCGCTAGTGTGTCTTAAATGCTAGTTTCCACCCAACATTAGACAGAAGAAGAAGTCGTCATGGAACAGCCAATCATGTAGCAGGGTGAGAGGTAGGCAGGGCTTAAAGATGTTCAGAGCGGAATGTAAACACAGATGAAACGAGCAACAACGACACTGAAGAAAATTCAAAACCTAGCAGCTCAAAGCAGAGTGAAAACATGCTCGACAAGGGAGGCCACTAAACTTCAATAATTAAGATATTTTGGCTATTTACTAGACTACTAAATCCAGATACAAGCTAACAAACCGTCTGGTTTCTTCACCTTTCACTCAGGAAAGAAATCAGCCTGTAAAATGATGTGAGAGACTGATTTGATATCGTGAAAGTTATCAATATCGACCGATAAGAAAAATGTTAAAGTGATAACATCTTTTTCAATATTGCCCAGCACTATGTGTCAGTATATCCAACACTATCCTGTTATATATACCCTGATATTTTTTTCTATTATGAAGTGTTTCATAAGGATCTGCACCTATGTGTAGGGATGGGTACCTTTCACATTTGAACCGATACGGTACCGATACCCGGTACCTGGGAATCGGTACCGGTACTCAACGGTACCAATTTTCGGTACATTTGTGTGTTTATGTGGACATAAATTTTAATTAAAAAAAAAAAATCTCAAATTTGTTTAATTTAACATATTTATTTAATTTAACATGAAATGAACAGAAACAGGATTATATAGATGATTAGATATATTAGCTGACACGTGCACATGGCGTCTAATTGCTCTTTCGGGAGTTCATCAATGAACACACGTGAATGTCTCCGGACGGGAAAAAGTCAGTTCTCTGTCTCTGTATAATAACAGGACACACAACTTACTTGTTGGGCATTCACGCACACAAGAACGGTTATAAACAGGGCAGGTAGTCGGAGCGAGAGGGTCAGTCTCAACCATAGACTGTATAAAATAAACGTAATCCTCCTGCTCTGCCTCGCAGTGAGTGCGCGCGCCCGTCAGCTGCAGGCTCCATTTGGCGCGCTCCCGCGCAGATGTAGAGAGCAGAGACCTCCACCCGATCAGTCTCTGACTTTATTACAGGGCGAAAGTATGGAAACTCGCCTTCTCTTCCACTCCCTCACAGTCACAGGGATGCGTTCAGGTACCGAAACATGGTACCGTTTGGTTTTATGTGAGTCGGTACTCGGTAGTACCGACGGAATTCGGTCGGTACCTATAAAAGTACAGAATTCGTTACCCATCCCTACCTATGTGCACATGGCTTTAAGGAATATACTCTCCTCCTGGGCATGCAAGTCTGAGTCGAGTCCCGAGTCCTCAGTGTTCAAGTCGAGTCTGAGTCATCAGAGAAAAATCAGAGTAGAGTCCGAGCCGAGTCCTCATTATGTGAGTCCAAGTCCAAGTCGACTCTTCATTGGTAATATTATTTATTGCAAGGAGGGCAGCTGCTTTAATCCAAACTGTTAACTGTGTGAACCTGGGCTGACTGTGTGGACCTGGTCTGACAGTCTGAACCTGGACTGACTGTGTGGACCTGGTCTGACAGTCTGAACCTGGATCGACTGTGTGAAGCTGGACTGACTGTGTGGACCTGCACTGACAGTCTGAACCTGAACTGACTTTTTGGGACCTTTTGGATTAACATTAGTGTTGGAGCTATTTCCATCATTTTATGTACATATTTATTTGACTTGAAGTCATTTATTTGTTGTTGTTTATATTAAGATCAATGTTATGTGCGTTATTATTATTATTTTATTTTAGTCTAATTCTGATAGTTTGATAGTTTTGCTCCTGATGGGCAGGTAAGATAGGAGGGGCGGATACCAGAAAAGGTGACTGTGTTTTTACCAGAAGATGTTAGAGCACAAGGACGCAACAGATTGTTTAATGAGAAATCCTTTTAGTTTAATAAGACTTCAGAGAAACTGCAGTTTTTCCTGGACACTGACAAAATGTGTTGGATCCTGTACGATCCGCTCTGCCCCTGCGCTGTGGACGGTTTGTTTTTCAGTTTTGATTTTTGTAAATTGACGAGTTCTAAGTGCCACTACATCAAGATTCTAACAAATTGTCCCACCGGTGTGTCTGGAGATTATTTTTGTGTAAACGCGCACCACCTTTACTATCAATGAGAAGACACGATCAGAGATTCTGCTGCACTGGGATCACTGCTGGTGTCCAATAAACTCAGTCCTAACACTATTAATCAGAATTTAACCAACCAATCAACTCAGACCCGATGGTTTAGTTATTTTAGTCACTAATATTACCGTTATGCTAACACAGTAAAGTGATGAATGGGCTCATTGACTTCAGCATCTCTCTCCCTTCTCTGGGTTCATCCTGGACATAAACAAAAACATATCATTATATTAGTAAGGAAAAAACGTCCTGAATATGTTAATCATGGCTTAAACGTCAAAAAGGTAGGACATCGGGAGATATTTAAATATTGTTCACTCTGCATGAGGGTAGTTTGTCTAACTTGAGGCTAAACATTTCTAGAATGTTCAAAGTCAAACCTGAACCAGCTAAAGGGTTTTTAAATCCCTTAGCGGTACCTTTTAAGAGAGTCTGTCACCGCGTCTTTGTCCACTCGAGTCTTTACAAGAAAACAACGTGTTAACGGGCAGAAGTGCGCTCCTCGTTCTTTTGGCACTGTTCCAGCGGCCCAGTACAGTTTTTGTGTGGTCCGGTAATCCTTGATCTCAAAGCCCTCTTCATGAAGCTATTCCTCATCTTCATCACTTTTTTCAGGATCATCTGAAGTTTATTTTGTCTGACATTTTAAAGCTGCTATGAACCTTAAACGATTTAAAGACCAGCTGAGGTATCACTGCTCCACAGGTTCCGCTAAATGGGAGAGTCCACCTTTAATAAAAAAATAAAAAAATAAAATAAATTCCTTATTTACTTTTGTGCATTGCCTTTACACTGCTTGGCAGTACTTGCACCCTAATGGACTTGAAGCACTTTGTTACCTGTACTGATCTTGTTTCCTCTTGTCTATTTCTTTGCTTGTGTTGTTTTTGTTCTTGTATGTACGCCGCTTTGGATAAAAGCGTCTGCTAAATGACATTGTAACATTGTAACATTGTAACATTGTAACATTTAATTACCAGGAGAGATTTAATTACCACCTTAAGGAGATTTAACACCTCAAGAGCTGTTCTCAGAATTACATTAAGTATTTATAAGTTTATATTTATATCAAAAAGGATATATGAGACATGGTTTATACTGAAAACAGGAAAAGATATAAAATTAGACATTGAGCGCCCCCATAGTTTGAATGCAATGATCCTTGTTTCATATGCAGATGTTCGACTATGACTTTGGCACTCGACTAAGGCTCTTCAGACTGAATCGTCGAATATTGGACTATTTGGGGTCACCCCTAGTTGTAACCAAAAAGAAAAAAGTGCTCAAGATATAAGCTTTCTTGTGTTGTGCACCAGCACTCCCAATCTGTACCCCAGCTCCTGTCCTGGCTTTATGACTTTCTGGTTTCTCCCCACCCCCATCAATCTACACCCCGTGGCCCTCCTTTGACCCCCACCGACCCCCTTTCCCTCCCAGGGCAAGCCCACAACCCCCAGCCTTTTGTGCCTGCTTCCTCCCCCTGCATTTGTGTGTGAGAGGCCAGGACAGGGAGAGAGGAGAGACACGAAAGACAGGAGCAAGAAGAGAGGCATTCAAAGAGTCATCATTTTGTGCCTGCTTCATGTACATCTGGACAGAAATATTATACAAAGAGTCATTTACCACAGAGTTATTTGTGTTTCTACCCTTGTTTTTTGCTTAGCAGCTCAAGTACTAAGTTCATTGTTAATTACCTGCACTTTGCTGTCTAATGAATACATTTTACGTAAGAACTTTCAAGTTCAGTAAAGAATAAGGAAAACAAGGAAGACAAGAAGTTCAAGACCCAGTGTTATGAGGCAGTCGTATTTCCCAATAGAATGTCTACTGCATGGAGTAAAGCTTTTAAAATGACACCAAATGATTTAGACAAAAGAGTAAAAAAGACATATTTAGGCCGAATGTTTATTCACAAATAGATCTTTAATCCCTTGAAATAATCGAACACATTATCCGTCTGGCTGTATGAGAAATGGAGTAAGCTAAGCAAATACTTTTTATGTGATTTTCAAAATTTCTGGAGATTAACTTTATTTCGATTTTTGCCAAATGTATTTCCAGAAACTATCTGAGATCAGACTGACAAGTGATACCTCAGGTACTGAATCTGTCATCTTGTCAATTAATAAATCAATCTTTATTTGTATAGCGCCAAATCACAACAAACGTTCTCCTCAGACTCTTTCCAAACAGATCAGGTCCAGACCGTACTCTATGTTCTATTATTAACAAAGACCCAACATCAAGACTGGATAAAGTCCAGTCCCATCTTACAGACAGGACTTAGTCCGATCTCATCTTAATCCACCATGAGCAGAGCACTTTGCAGCATTTAGCAAGTTACAGTGGCAAGGACAAACTTCCTTTAACAGGCAGAAACCTCCAGCAGGACCAGACTCATGTTAGACACACATCTGACTCGATCTTGTAACGATAATGTACATTTTTGATACTGTATCTAAATTGCATGCCTTCATACAAACATTTTCAGAACCAGTGGTAGCAGCTTATTTCTTTCAAACGGTTCATTTGGTAGTGCTGTATAGAAATGTGGTTGGTTGTGTATATGAATGCACCATATGAACATGGTGTACATGCATGCTTGTGTGTGTGTGTGTGTGTGTGTGTGTGTGTGTGTGTGTGTGTGTGTGTGTGTTTTGTATGATGCTGTTCTCAGAGAAGAGAGCTCAGCAGCAGAAGATCCTCTAATAAAGTTAACCATGATAAAAGGAGTGGCAGCTGGCTTTCAAGGAATATACTCTCCTGCTGAACACACACACGCACACACACATACACACATTGACAGACCCTCACTCTCGCTTCAATTAAATGAAAATAGAGTCAAAGTTGTCTCCTTACAAACAACATTGTATCCATTGCACTTAATTTTGTGTTCATAAAGCTGAATAAAATATACTCGAAAGTAAAATAGAACTCACTAATCGGTTACTATAAGCAGGCATATAAAACCTTTAAAAAACATGACCTCAGTCTTTAGGAATGTTGGGCCTTTAAACTCTTTGTAATGTAGCTTCCACCATGGTGTATGAATGGTTAATAGAATAAAAAACACTTTACTTATTTTGTACCAGTTAGCCTCTGTGAAGCAAATATCATATGGAAAACCCTAATTTCATGTGAGGTGCTTAACTTTCCCAGCTATTATTCTAATCATTGATTACTTAACCCTGGCTACTGTAAGAGCCCATTATCCTTGCTTCCAACCCTTTGTAAGGTCAGCAGTTATAATTAAGCCGTGGGGTGATTTGGCGACTAATTCAATTATGGTGGAGACCATACATCACCTTTTGTTAAACCCAAAAGGACACGCCGTTGTTAGGTTGTATTACCTGCTGTTAAGTTTGACAACTGACCCCGATGCTGTTTGTTTTTGTTAAGCTGATGTTGCATTTTGTCTTATGTGAGAGAAGGCGATACTCGATATCAACCTCCAGTGTGGTATTGCCGTAATGGTCAATATGTCTATGGTTATCCACACTATCTTCCAGGCAGACATTGTTGGGTGAACTGACACATGCTGGCTTTTAAGAAGACCCCTTTATCACAGTTTGCAGGAGCAGCTATTCATTGTCTTCCCTCCTGTTCATTCTCGAGGAGCTAGCATGTCTCATACATTCTCTCTCACTGCTTATTTATTTGTCTTTCTGTCCCCTTTCATTTCTCATCTTTTCCTCAAATATTTGACATTGTCTCTCCTTTCTCAAACCCTTCATACAGTTTCCATCTCCAGTAGAACAAAGAGGAAATTGCTAGTTACCCATAGACATGTAGAAAATATGGACGTAGTATCCGTGACGTCACCCATCTGTTTCTGAAGCGCTGTATTGAAGCTATTGTGACGTAAAGAGGCTGGCTTTGAGCCTCATAGCCAACAGCTACAGTGTTCCCACCTGTCAATCAAGTCAGCTGTGCCTCTCATTGGAAGACCCGTAATCTCCATATCTTTGAAATTACCGCGTTATGCAAAAATTCACCCCCCGTACAGAGTGTGCCGATCGAGAAATGATCTATCCAGACTACACTCATCTTTTGAACCAGACTGTAAACATGTTTATTTCTGCTGTAAAGATCATCTTCTTTGAATTGGTGTGTATGTGGTTTCTTGTACTTCCGGAGCCAGCCTCAAGTGGATCCTCAATGAACTACAGTTTTACCCCTTCTGCAATGGACTTTTTAGCCCTTCCGAGAGTCCTTTATGGATTATTAAAGGGTAAGAGATTGAGATTGTAGTTATCAAAAACTCAAAAATTGGTATCTCATTGATATGGAACATGCTGTAGAAGCAGTAGAAGAACAGGTAAGATTTAGGGATGTCCAGATCCCGATCTCCACTATCGGATTGGAGCCGTTCTGGACGTTTTTTAAATGATCATTGATCGGCATTTGAGTCGATCATCTCATCTGATCATTTACATCCACTGTTAATGAACACAATTTGCAGCTGAAGGCGCGAGTGTAATTGAGGGTTCTGGGTTCACTTAACTGTGTTTACATAATGAGAAAATAATAAATGGGACATTGATATAGAAGTAGGGCTGGGCAATAATTCGATGGCGATGATTATCGTGATATTATTTTTCTCAATATAAATATAACAAATGTTTGATAAAAATGTGATTTATATTTAAACCTGTAATAACACCCTCCAATGACTGGAAAGGGAGCAGGTGCTAGTGTGTCTTAAATGCTTGTTCCCACCCAACATTAAACAGAAGAAGAAGTCGTCATGGAACAGCCAATCATGTAGCAGGGTGAGAGGTAGGCAGGCTTAAAGACGTTTGAATGTAAACCCAGCTGAAAGGAGCGACAGCGACACTGAAGAAAACTCAAAACCTAGCAGCTCAAAGCAGAGTGAAAACATGCTCGACAAGGGAGGCCACTAAACTTCAATAGTTAAGATATTTTGGCTATTTACTAGACTACTAAATCCAGATACAAGCTAACAAACCGTCTGGTTTCTATTACTTTCTCTCAGGAGAAATAAATCAGCCTGTGAGACGATCAGAAAGAATGATTTGATATTTATTGTGAAGGTTAACAAAATCGACTGATAAGAAAAATGTTAACGTGATAACATCTTTTTCAATATCGCTCAACGCTATGTAGAACTCAAGTCATGATTTACATGCTACTGTAGAACTCACACGAGCACCGCCAGATCAAACATCTGCTCTACACCCTACGGTAACTCTGCAGGGACATGAGGTTCAAAAATGCCAAGACATAACAAACACAGGACAGTCTGATACATTAGTTTTAGCAACCTTGTGGCTAGCGGCAGCTGCCGTCCTCTATACCAGCATGTCGCTCCGCAGCTAATGGCATGGAACCAGTCATGTTTCGATCTCACTGTCACACCCAATATGTACGTTCTCCGTCTCACAGCTGGATGCTGCCGTTGTAAATCACACACTGTCTCGTGAAAGTTCAGAGCAGCCTCGGATTTAGGCATGCTGCATGATGCCCGCCATCCACAACAACACACACATCTGTGATTCACTTGATTTCTTTCTTTCATTAGTTTTTATTTGTTCTATCTTTTTTGTATGTGTGTGTACTTTTCAAAAGAAGAAGCTGTAATTCTCTTGATTTAGCAGCTTGTAACAGTAGTCTTCTCTCAGCCCATCGTGAATGCGTCTCTCCCGGTGTTACGGTTTTAAAAGTGACCCTGTAAACTGGAGAACTTTAGCTGAACGTGTCAGTGTTTGTGGAGTTTACACAGCTGTTGAAACACAGAGGGAGTTCCTGGGAATGCAAACTAGTTTAGTTTTTATTAAGATTTCAAAATATCCTCATCAGATATTTAATGATCGTCTAAAGACGTTTATGAGGGATGCATCCAGCTGAAAGTCTCCAGTTAACAGGGTCGCTGTTTAAACCAAAACACCGGCTGATCTCTGCCACGGCTTTTTGAGTTCAAAAGGATTTTAAAGGCGTGTTGAAACGTCTTTGCTACTCGCACTTATCTCCTCTCACGTGTTGATTCAGTGAATCCATCTGTGATGAAATATAGCACCATCTAAAACAGACCAGCTGAGTCTCTTCATGCTAACAGGCTAACTGTTGTGTTACTCATAATGATACCTGCCTGTCCGTCTGCTTCTATGGTGTCATCTGTGATGAATGGCATTCATCTTTATTTTACTGCCCTCTACTGGTCTGGTGGTGTAGTGCATTTACTTTTTTTTTTTCTCCATATCTCACTGGCCTGATTTTCAAAATCTACCCGGTCGAAACACAGACAACAATGGGGGCACACGAACCTTTTAGTTCAGGGGAAAGTAGTTATTTGGGCTAAAAGACCCTGGAAATCTTGGTCGAAATGCACCTTAATACTACACGGTAGTAGTAGGGATGTGTACCGAATTCTGTACTTTTATAGGTCCGACCGAATTCTGTCAGTACTACCGAGTACCATCTTTGTGACTGTGAGGGAGTGGAAGAGAAGGCGATTTTCCATACTTTCGCCCTGTAATAAAGTGTAAGACTGCTCAGGTGGACGTCTCAGCTCTCTGCTCTCTGCATCTGCATTTTTTTCCTTTCCAGTGTGTTAATTGGTAAACTCCCGAAAGAGCAATTAGACGCCATGAGCACTTGTCAGCTAATATATCTAATCACCTTTGTAATCCTGTTTCTGTTCATTTCATGTTAAATGAAATAAATATGTTCAATTTAAAAATTGAGATTTTATTATTAAACAAATTAACACTTTTTTACTACATAAACACACAAAAGTACCGAAAATTGGTACCGTTGAGTACCGGTATCAATTCCTGGGTACCGGGTATCGGTACCGTGTCGGTTCAAATGTGAAAGGTACCCATCCCTAGGTAGTAGGCAGCATGAAAGTAGAAAGGAATGATGACGACAGAGCTTCGTTATGATGCTGTTGCAGGTCTTGTCGAGGTAAACTGCAGGAGCATATTTTATAGAAATGCTGTTGGAGGCCTTTTTCAAACATGACACCACCATATTATAGAATAGATGTACATGTGTGAAAGGAATGTCAGACTGAAGCCTCCCCTCCAACCGTGAGAGGGAAGTGAGGGAGGTGCACCACTAGACGGGCTTACCTTCATCTAAGCTATATGAGTGACAGATACAGAGAAACAAAGTGAGTAGAAAAGTGTGTCAGTAACCGTTTCAAGTATGTCTTGTTTTTGTGTGTTGGGTAAACTCTCATCTCTGCTCCCCTAAGTTCTTTACGATGCACAATCCCAAGGCCACTCTAAATGTGCGGGATTGCAGATGTGACTTTTGTTTATATCTGTTACTTTCAGTCCAGTTGCCTTGGCCTGAACTCATCAAAGGTTGGTCAACTCTGTATATGAATGCACCATATGCACATGGTGTACATGCATGCTCGTGTGTGATTGTGTGCGTGCAAATGTGCTCAGTACAGAGGCCAAATCCAGGGCCAAGAGCAGGGTTGTGTTGCCATGGTGAAAAAGAAATCCAAAATGCAGAGTTGCAAGGGAAGCCCCTGATTGGCTAAGGAGCCGTGCATGGGATTGTGATGCATGCTGTCAGTTGGCCAATGAGGCACAAGCTGAGCCAGGGCTGTTGCTAGGGGGAGTAGCTTGGAACAGAGTCAACTGGGTTCTCTCTCTCTTTCTCTCTCTCTCTTTATGTCTCACAGTCAGTTCCTGCCTCGATCGCCCTTTCTCTCCTGCTGTTCACTCTGCCTTTGCCCTCATTGACTCCTTCTCCCCCTCCTTCCTGTCTCCTCACCCCCCCCACCCATACACATGCTTTTTTCTGCACTTCTACACATGGAAAGGGGAAAGAGCACATGTTGAAAATTCACTGAATATTTGATGCTGCTTGTTGTGTGATGCATGGTGCTGTTCCTAAGAAGCCAAGAACCCAAAGTCGTTTCTGTGAATGTGTGTCTTTGTGCATGGGTCTTTGTTTTTCTTGTTGGTTGAAAGTTTGCATGTTTGTTTCTTTCATTGGGGGTGTTTTCTTACTTTATGAAGAACTTCGGCTTTCGTTTCCTGGTCGTTAATCTTGTCTGTTTGTTTTTTATTCTCTGTCACTGTCTATTCGCTGTCTGTAGCTTTCAGTCAATGCTTTGGCTCTACATTTATTTTACCACACATTGTTTTTATCTTCACCTCTTTTAAGTGTTCAGCTTGTGTGTTTATTGACTTTGAATTCATAGTCGTTCTTTAGAGTCTTTGTCTCCTCAGCTGTGCTAGGTTTTGTTTGAATGTGAGCCCATTAGCATTGGGTACATTCCTGGCGTCATGTAGGACTACCCCCACCCCAAGACCTTGCCCCCCAAATTACCCTCTACCCTATTGCTGGTGCATGGTAAAAGTTAGGTTTTGTTAGGTCTGTTGATTGAAACAACAGTCCTATGGTCACTGTGGGTAGGTGTTTCATTACTATAATGAAACTGTTCACGTGGAATATCAAAAAGAACACATAAAGTTTAAAATATTAAATTCATAATTTAAAGAAAAAAAACACTCTTCATTTCCTTTACATTTTCAGTTGTCATGTAGAGGTTTAGATGGGGCTTCTTGGACGTTTACAATTGTGAATATTTAGCAACTTGAGGTAGGGCTGGGTGATAATTCAATAATGATAATTTTCGCGATATCATTTTTCTCAATTTTCTCAATAATGTTAACTATTAACTTTACGACCTCGTACCTCTCCTGAGATCACAGGCAACAGAAACAACACAGTTTGAACTCTGATCTAAAGCGAAAGTTAAACTAACGACGACCAAAACAAAACTTAAGGAGTGAAAAGTCTCTTACAGTGCGTCAAAAGAAAGGTAACAAAGACAAAACCAAACCTTGTTTGTTGCTGTTAATTGTATTTAAAGCAAACTTAAATAAAATAAACAGAAGTCTTTTATTTTGTTAATTCTCATCATGATGATTTTTCATTGATATACAGTATATGGCCTTGGTCCTGTCTAGGTCTTGCCCTGCCTTGGTCTTGGTCTTGACTCAGTCTCGATCCCTAAATGTATTAGTCTTGTCTTAGTCTCGGTGCACTCTAGTCTCGGACATGTCTTGGTCTCGGTTAATGTGGTCTTGACTACAACTCTACTGAGGATCCTAGAGGCATCAAGAGTTTCTGAAAGTTACTGAGCGCTGTGTTTACTGAAGCTGAAGTCAGGTTCACAGCACCCCACCGGCATTGGGCATGGCTTATTCGTCTAGTAATCCAGATGTTGTGAGCGGTATACGTGAAGCAGCTGTTTGAACATTTGAAGGAGTTTTATGAACGAATCAGGACAGATCCAAACAGGCTGGTCTGGTTTTAGAGAGGTTAGAAAAGTTGGAAAGTTAGATGTGTGTTTCTAAGTTTTCATAGCTGCAGATTTTCTTGACTGAAAAGAATATAGATGAAGCTAAAAAAATCTACCTGAAATATTAACATGAACTAATTCATTTTTTGTTTGAATTTGCACAACACTGGACAAGACTCTGTTTCACCTGTGTAAAGTACATACACATTATGAGCGAGTGATGTATTTCAATGCAAAAATTCAATCATGGAAAGGCTCAAAAACAAGCTGCCCTTTTTTGGAGACAACACTTTGTTTGCCTCCCCCACTTTTGTATGTATTAATAACACACGTTATGTAGAAGAGTAGGTGGCTGAGGTATTGCGTGTGCATTCATTGATAAGATTGTGGGTTAGCATCAGCCACATTGAGTCATCATCAGTTATCTATTTTTGACAGAGTCATAGTATAAATGTTCAATGGTCCGACTTGTGCATGATGATCAAGGGTCACTGCAAATGGATTTTAATTTCTTGACTCAGCTGAAAAGGCAGATAAAAGGTAGAGTGCTGAGTCGTCCTTTCTGGTACTCAAAATGTAAACTTTGCAGAGAGGTAGCTGCAATATTAGAAAAACCTCTTTCATTTTTGGAAAGGTAAAAATATTCGGACAAAGCAACAACCTCTACGCATTTTTTGTCCCTCCCTGTGTTGTTTCCTTCCTCCTCTCATTTCCCCCCTCCACACTTCCTGTTTCCTGGCTCTCATCCTCTCTTTGTTCAGAGCTTTCTATCCCACAGATACATTCTGCTGTCTCTCTCTCTCTGTGTGTGTGTGTGTGTGTGTGTGTGTGTGTGTGTGTGTGTGTGTGTGTGTGTGTGAGTGTGAGTGTGTGTGTGTGTGTGTGTGTGTGTGTGTGTGTGTGTGGACAGCTGCCAGGGGAATCACTGAAGTGAGGCTTCCTACTCATGAATCAAACTCCAGTACTGGCTCTGGGATGAAATAACACACACACTTCTACACAAACTCAGACAAATATACAAATATTCTCCCACACACACACCACTTCATCCTGACTGTCCCATAGCCCAAATTCATTCATTCATAATAAATCCCCACAGTGGGTTATTAAGAATGAGATATGAGGTGGTGGGAGATGAGGGTGATGTGTGAAGAATTGGGATGTAAACTGGGTTGCACTCGCTCAGTTGTCACGATGTGAAAACAATGTAATTATAGGCATTATTGGTCCTGTAGCTGTTAGTGTGTGTGAACTTGTATGTGCTATGGTGTGGTTTGTGTGTGTGTGTGTGTGTGTGTGTGTGTGTGTGTGTGTGTGTGTGTGTGTGTGTGTGTGTGTGTGAAAGAGAGAGAGAGAGAGAGAGAGAGAGAGAGAGAGAGAGAGAGAGAGAGAGATCACACAAAGATGAGATCAGAAGCAGGAGCCCCAGATGGAACTGTAGCTGTGCTCTTGGCTCACCTCTGGATTCACTTGGATTATCTCAGTGGTGTCCCTGTTGATGATGTGCAAGTCTTTTTTTTTAACACTTTATTTTTACATTTTCACATTTTCTTTTTTTTTTCCCTACATTTTTTTTATTGATTTTCAACAACTTTATACATACTCTTTTAATATTTCACATTTTCTTTTACAACAAAAACATTAGTCTTGCCAACAACTGGCATTAAACAAACAATCAATCAATCTTTATTTGTATAGCGCCAAATCACAACAAACGTTATCTCATGACACTTTTACAAACAGAGCAGGTCTAGACCACTCTATGTCAAATTATGAACAGAGACCCAACACCAAGACAGGATAAGACTCAGTCTGACCCCACCTTAATCCATCATGAGCATTGCACCTCGCAGTATTTAGCTAGTTACAGTGGAGAGGAAAAAACTTCCTTTAACAGGCAGAAACATGGAGCAGGACCAGACTCATGTTAGACACACATGTGCTGAGACTGAGTTGTGTCTGGAACAAGTGGTCACGACTTTAAACAAATTACAGACAAAAAATAACCAAAAATAAATAGGTTCTATATAAAGTAAATGTTTATAGATATATATTTACACACACACACACACACACACAAACACACAAACAAACAAACCAACAAAATAGATCAATAAATAAATTAAAGATAAAAATTAAAAAAATTTAAAATGCACTTCAGCTGTAAGGTACAACAGGGTACATAAATTACTTGCATTCAATTTAAAGGAGATCAAGAAAACATTGGTTAGTTGGGAAACACAGGGACATTTCATTTCACCACATAATGAGGTCTGAATACAACCTCACAGACATATGTGGCTTTAAGTTGCTTGGAATGACAGTTTGATGATGTGTGAGCCTTTATGGTTGTGTGTCCTTACGACAGTAAGTCTTCAGGCATCAACATGAAAGGGTTAAATAAACAACAATAAGAGAAGGCATGCCTTGGTATACAGTATGTAACTGGGTCGAACATGTGATCATGTTGTAGGTAACAATGGAACACATTAAACACGTGCATAGGCTCACACACTCAAAAAGTTACCAAGTGTGCACTTGTGCAGTCAGTGAAAAGAACCAAGCAGTCAGCCAATGTGCAGTATAGTTAAAAATAGAAGTTACACACACATGCGCTCTGCTTTCAGCTCAGGAATAGAAAATGCAAAAACCTTTGAGTAGCCTCTCCTAGTTTCTGTCTGTTTTTCTTTTTCTTTTTCCTCCTCTCATATCTAGATTTTCTGACTCATTCCTTCTCTCCCTTTCTCTCTCTCGCTCCCTTTCTCTCTGTCTATCTTTGTATCCCTCTCTGCACTCAGTGTCAGACAGGATAAATAAATAAAGGACGGTTTATAATGCTGCGACTGTCGACTTTGACGTGAGCCCACATAGTCGATGTGTCCGTGTCGCGCAGCAGTACTCCACTGAAACGTTTGAGGGCAGTGTGGTCTCTCTGATAGTCGGTCGCCTGCTTCCGGCCCCGCTACGATATCTGTTTACTTTTCCTCAGAGCTTCAGAGCGTGTTATGTTAATCTATAGCTGATACATGTTGCTGTTTATCATACAGACATGATTACATGAAGAATAGAGAGGAGGAGATGAAATACATGTTTGTCCAGGTAGTGATGTAAATGCAGGAAATACAATGCCGCTTAGTGGACCAATCACATGGCTTGCGGTCAATTTGACGTGTAGTCACATTTTGGAGGAGGTGTGTGTCGGCTTTGCATGTGCATAGGGCTCTGCATACGTAGGGTATGGGCACTACTCAGAACTATGCGCATAGTATAAATCAATTAAAGGAAATGAATTACGAGGCAGAAAAAAACAATCAGTGCTCAATAGTCACACTCTTAACAGAGTTCCTAAAAACTTCCCAAAATGTTCTGGTTGAGCTGCCTTTGTGAATGCAAACAGACACATCAGCCCAACTTCACCTGGAATGTTTCCTGCTAGCCCCCTTGTGTTATTTCGGGTCAAAATCAGCAGCTTTAATCAGAATCAGAAATACTTTATTTATCCAGGGAGGGAAATTCAGTCATTACAGCTGATCTATACACATAAGTTATACAATTACAATGATAAGCTATGTAGAAAATAAATACATGAAGTCCCCGGAGATCAGGAAGAGGGCACTCTGGTGGTCTGTCTGGAGTCTGGCTATGGCAGCGTTGAAAACGTTTGATGTCGTAGTCGGGTTGGCAGAGGGGGGATGTAAACAGCTATCAGTATGACATGTGAGATCTCCCTGTGCAGATAATATGGTCGGAGGCCCACAGTGCTCTCGCTGCTATCCCGGTCTGCCCGGAAAGTCTGGAAGCCGTCAATGGAGACGTTGTGGTCGGGAACATCCTGATGCAGCCACGTTTCCGTTAGGGACGGGTACGATTACTCATGATTGACCCCATTATTCGAGCAGTATTTTTGTACTTGCGCACCTGGCAACATAACTTGAACTCATACAGCGTTACATGTGTGACCATGTGCTTTTTGTTTTCGCCTAACTGAATATACTAGGTAGGAAAATATTTAACGGGATATAAGCGTATGACTTCTCCGGCCATGGCTTCAGCTTTAGAACACACCGAGCCAGATTTCAGCAAAAACAACTGTTTTACGGCAGCTACGGCAACTCTCTAGGAACATATTATACCACCGAAAGCGAAAGCACAACAAACAGAACCATCTGCGACACCTGCGATGTCGCAGGTGTCAGTTAAAAAAAATTGATGTCTGGAAGTACTTCGAAAAAACAATGAAGTTAATGTGCAGTGCAAGATATGTGGCGTTAAACTTACACACCATAGAAATACTAGTTTGGGGGTTCCGGTTCCGCTTCTGAGAGGATGGAAGCCTAATTTTTGAGCTCCCTGACGGTTTTGCCAATTAATCCCCAAACAGTGCCTTGCTCAAAACCTGTGATTATTTTATTTAATAATGGAGAAAGGGGTTACAACCAGAAGTAGAATGACCACAAACTCAATGGAAAACGACCAAGAACTGACGCAGAGCAGACGAAGTACCTCTCCGGTTTGTTACACACATGGTGAAGACATCCCTGAAGCTAGCTTGAAAAGTATTCTTGGTGAACTTCGGGAGTTCAGAAAAGACAACAAGGAGCAACTCTCGGGCACAGACTTGGCCTACTGGTTAAGTTGTGCGCCCATGTAGCGGGCGGCCCGGGTTCAAATCCAGCCTGTGGCTCCTTTCCCGCATGTCATTCCCCCACTCTCTCCCAGTTTCCTACACTATCCACTGTCCTCTCCCTCTATCAATACAGGTGTAAAAAGCCCCAAAAATATATATAAATAAAAAAATTAAAAAAAAGGAGCAACTCTCAGACTTTAAACACGAACTGAAAAGAGCTAACAGCAGACTGGACAAGGCAGAGGGGAGAATTGATGAAGCAGAAAGCGCGATTCAAGCATCATCAACTCTAATAAGGAGGCTGCTGTGGCGCCAAGCTAATCTGGAAGCTAGGCTGCTGGACGGACCAGGAGGGTTGAGCGAGGAGAGATAAACTGAGGATCTACGGAATACCGGAGGGAAAAGAAGGCAGTGATATGGTGGGATTTCTGGACACTTTATTAAAAATGTCCTCGACCTTCCTGGTGACAAAGACCTTGGTATGGAACGAGCTCACCGAGCCCTGGCACCTAAGCCTAGTGACCCGAATGCAAAGGCCCGGTCCGTCGTGATAAAGTTCAGGAGGTACCGGACCAATGAAGAGGTTCTCTGGCGAGCATGGCAGAAAAAAGAAGTGCTCTTTGAAAATGTCTGCATCTATGTTGAAAGTTTTGAAAGGGAAAAACATAAAGTTTCAGACCCCGTACCCTGCGAGAATGCAGATCTTTTATCCTGATGGCACCCGGCTGTTCCAGGATGCTTCTGAAGCGACGAGGGACATGGCAATCACGAGGATTTGAAGTTAATGTGGTGAAATCTACCGCGGATCCAGACCGAGAGGAGGTCCAGCACCTGCCGCCTGGCATACGGTGGGGATACGGCAGGACCCGAGCGGAGATGCCGAACTTGGAATGACTACCGACAGCACACAATCCAAGAGGAGAAACCGGTCTCGATACAAGGAAAAACTCAAAGAATTCAGAAGGCAGTCTCCCACGGCGGGGAACTGAACTCCACAGTCTGCTTGTTTTTTATCTAAATCTTCAGATTCGTGAGTAATGCACATCACCCCGGTCTCTTCCGGGGTGATGAACATGACTCTGCACACTGGAATATGTAGGTCCTACTTATTATTCTTTTCTTTAATTAAGTCAGGTCTCGCGAATTGGCGAGTTGTTTTTAGGCTGCGTTATTGACACTGACCAGCATGCAGACACAGATGAGGGCCCCACAACGGATGCGACGTGGGACATCCCCTTACGGGAGCTTTGGCTTTACAAAGCCCCACAGGGCTCCTTTGAAATGAGCCTCTCCTTCGGAAACAGCTGTTGTTTATCTGTTCGTTAATGTTCTGTTTTACACTGTTTCATTTATGTTCATGTTTCATGTTTGTTTTCTGGGAGAGAGATTTGTAATTTATTACTTGAATATCACAAACAATATCAGGAGGGATTCGGTTTGTCATAACTCAGAGAGACTATGAATAAACAAATCCTAAAAGTAATTTCTTTTAATGTGAAAGGGATTTTAAACCCTGCTAAGAGAGGACAAATACTGTCAAAAATGAAGAGGGAAAAGGCGCAGGTTGTGCTACTGCAGGAGACGCATCTTACTCCGTCTGAGCATGAGAAATTAAAAAGAATGGGATTCTCTCGAGTTTACCACTCATCTTATAAATCAGGACGGAGGAGAGGAGTGGCAATTTTGATATCACAGAAAATATCTTTTGAACAGATTTCTGAGGTCTCAGACAAGGAAGGGAGGTTTATATTGGTTACAGGCAAAATAGAAGACACTTCGGTAACAATATGTAACATTTATGCTCCACCTGGTAGTGATTTTACCTTTTATCGAAAAATGTTGGATTTAATGATCGGAGCTAAAGGCATCGTTGTATGTGGGGGTGATTGGAATATCCGTCTGAATCCAAAAACAAGATTTATTTGGCCAGGTAAAAAGCCCAGGGTAAGACTCAAAATCCTACAACTCCAAAAAGAAGCTGGAGGAATGATGTTTCCAAATTTTAAAGACTACTTTTATGCCACCCAGATTAAACCTTTGATTAACATCTGTAACCCAACATTTCAAGCCAGGTGGAAAGACATTGAACACTCTGTCATGAACAACCCCCCAATTCATGCAGTATTGGCCCACAAAAATCTAGATGGATTTGTGGACAATATACAAAATCCTTGGATCAAAGACCAATTGAAAACTTGGAATATAATTAAAGAAGAATATAAATTAACAGATAAAATACAAATACTCCAGTGGTGTGCTCATGATCCTGGATTCAAACCCAATAAAATGGACCATGGATTCAAACTATGGATCACGAAAGGCATCACAACTTATTTTTCAATAACAGAAAAGGGCCATATGAAAATTTTGAATACCTGAAAAGTAAACATGGTCTTGAAAAATCTGATTTTTACATAAACCTTCAAGTACGTAGTCATTTTGAACATAACATAAGAAATAAAACAGACTTTGATGATCCAATTTTGAGATGTTTATAAGCACTTACCAAAATGACTCAAATAAAGGAGTAATTTCTAAACTTTATAAGGGATTTATGGTAAAGAAACCACAAACCACAGGATATATCAAAGAGAAATGGGAGAAAGAGGATCATTTGTTGATACCAAATGAGATTTGGTTAGATGTGTGTAGACTCCAGTGGAAATGTACCAATTCTCATGTTTGGCGGGAATTTGGATGGAAGTGTTTGATCCGTTTCTTTATCACACCAAAGCAGAAAGCTCATTTTACAGGAGGGGACTCAAAGTGTTGGAGGTTGTTTGGATTTCAGGAAGCAGACCAGTGGCATATATTATGGGAATGTCCAGTGTTAAGACCCTTCTGGATAGAGTTCAATAGAATATTAAAAAGTATATTTAATATTGACATGCCCCTACAATTTACTGAACTATTTTTAGGAGATGTAGATTTTCAGGCGAGGCCTGTTGATAAATACCTGTTCGCCATTTTGATTTGTGCTTGTAAAAAAGCCATTACGAGGCGCTGGTTGCTTCCTGAACCTCCCACAATACAGGAGTGGATTGGTATAGTAAATGATATTTATGTTATGGAAAGGATTACTTTCTGTTCACGACTTCAGAAGGATGTATTTATAAAACTCTGGACCAAGTGGACTAACTATGTAAAACCCTTACTGACAGATTTTGTGGATGATACCACTCAGGGACCCTGTGATGCTGTCTCTACTTAACTCTCTCTGAAATGTTTCTGGCTCACAATAAGTGTATACATATCGTCTCTCCCAGGTTGTATTTAGTTCTAATAATCACAAAAAACTGAGGACTGCAGAGGAAATGAATATTATTCACTCTCTTATATGTCAATGCTCTGTACAACAAACTGCTGTCCAATAACAAAAATAATGAATTTCAAAAAAAGAAATACTAGTTTGATGATTAACCACATACGCTTAAAGCACAAGGAGAAAACAGCGGAGACGGATAACAGGCAGTCTCGCATCACGTCTTTTGCTCGCCCTGTCAGCACACGTCGTTGGGATGAAACCAGAGCGGAGAAGATTAGCCTGATAATAAACAAAATGGTAACTGGAGATATGCTTCCATTAAGTTTTGTGGAAGGAGAAGGCTTCAAAGAGCTGATCACGTCAGTCAAGCCGGAGTACAAGCTACCATCACAGAGAACAACTACGAGAGTGGAAAAGATGTCTGAAGAAAAGGCAGCAGAACTTACTACAATTCTGGTCTGGTAGGTCCGTGCCTGACAGCCTTCTATTTATTTATTTTTGTTTAAAAAAAATTAATAATTGCGAGTACTCGAGGTATCATTCATTAGAAAATTCGAGTAATCGATTATAAGGATTACGGTAAATTCCCATCCCTAGTTTCCGCGAAGCACACCATGCTACATTCCTGAAACTCCGTCTGACTCTTGGCTAGTCCTGTTAGCTCGTCCATCTTATCAGCCAGAGCTCTCACGTTGCCCATGGTGAGAGAGGAGAGACACAGCCTCCATCTCCTCTCCGTAAACCTCCATCTCCTTATACTAGCTCCCCTCCTTGTAGCTCTATGCCTCCTCTGCCTCCATGTGTCCTAAATCTCCAGAGCTCTGCAGGAACATCCAGCGGTTCGGAGGATGAGACGGCCAGCTTCAGCTCAACCAGCTGAAATATATTGTATATTGTGAAAAATTACACATCGACTTTTGCAGCATCTATTTGACATCATGTCCAGTCTTCTGAGAGCCTCTGGTCTGACTTGACACTCTAAAGCCTGGTTTATACTTCTGCGTTGAATAGGCGGTGTAGCCTAAACGCACGTCCACGTAGAGGTATTTCATCTCCTCCGAGGTCTCCTGTTTTCTTCCTTGGCTCGTGTTATTGAACAAAAAAAAATTGTTTTGTTCTTTATATGTGCATAAATAAAAAAATCATGTCTGTATGATAAACAGCAACATGCATCAGCTGTAGATTAACATAACACGCTCTGAATCTCTGTGGAAAAGTAAACAGAGATCATAGCGGGCCGGAAGCAGGCAACCGACTATCAGAGAGACCACACTGCCCTAAACCGTTTCGGTGGAATATTGCTGCATGACACGGACACATAGAGTCTTCAAGTCTGGAAGTTCTCTAGAAGTTCTCTGGAATCGAGCCTTAAAACAGCCCAAATGTAAAATGTAGGCATCAGTTGTCAGTCCATTGCTGTTTTGTTTCTTTCTTTTTGTTCCTTCCATCATGTTTCCATCCCTCTATCTCTGTTTCTGTTCCAGGATTTGACCCCCGGCCAGTTTCCAATAAGGGGCTTGTATGGGGGATGGATGGGGTCAAGGGTGTGTGTGTGTGTGTGTGTGTGTGTGTGTGTGTATGTGTGAGTGTGTGTGTGTGCGTTCGTGCGTTCGTGTGTGCGTGTACGTGCGTGTGTGTGTGTGTGTGTGTGTGTGTGTGTGTGTGTGTGTGTGCATGCCCAGTCCCTAATGGGGCCCGTCCATAGACTGTATAAAATATGGACGTAGTATCCGTGACGTCACCCATCTGTTCCTGAGAGCTGCTTTGAAGCAAATCGACGACGGCAGCCATATTGGAAATGTGGAACTCAACCAGGCAGAGTGTGACGTAGTGTGAGCCTCCTAGCCAATAGCTATGTGTTCCCGACCGGGAGTCACGTCAGTCATGTCCTTATTTGGGCAAAACTCGTAATTTTAATATCTTCTGAACCATCACTTTAGAAAAAAATTCACCCCCCGTACAGTGTGTGCCGATAGAAAGATTAGCTTCTTAGTGCCAAGCTGTTTTTTGAACCAGGCTGTAAACATGTTTATTAATGCTGCAAAGATCGTCTTTTTCCCATTCATGTCTATGTGGTTTCCGGTGTTTCTGCAGCCAAGCAGATTTTCGATGTATTGCAGTTTATAACGGTTCTGCATGGGCTTCATTGATTGAGACTGGAGGTTGCTGCTTGGGTGTATGTATACACTATGTATACACATAGTTCGATTGAGGAGGGGGAGGCACATGTGAGGGAGTTCAGGGGGTTTTGCCATCTTAGGTTTCCATCTATTGACTTCTCTGCCTCCACAGATGTAATATCTCCTCGTGTGTCTTTGGTTTTGTGTATATCTTTTGTTCATTCTCTTCATGATAGTCTTTACAAGTTGGTAAGACAATCACTCATTTTCATTTCTCTCATTCTCCCTCCTGTTATATGAATCCCTGCCTCTCTGAATAAAAAGCAGGGGTGAAGGGATTGGAGAAACAATTTCTTTATTCCTCCCCTCTCACTTCCTGAGCTCTCTCATCCTCTGGTCAGGTGAAAGGTAGATGGAGGAAGAGAAGGAGTATTCGCCTCACTGTCTGGAGCCAGTTGTAACTCTATATCTCAACAGAGAGAGAAGAGGAGAGGAAGGGTTGGTCGTAACTTGAGCTTTAGTTATTGTACATTCAAGACAAAAGTCATTTTTTGTAGACCCTGGATATAAGTGAACAAACATACACACTGTACCAAAGTATTTGTATTCTAACAAAACAACAATCACTTTTAAAATAAATTAGTTCATCCCTATGTGACAGAGTCTCTGAGGTTTGTGTCTGATTGGCTCGTCCAAGCGCTCCAACACACGAAGACACGTGAACATAAAGTACATGTACTCGGCACAGATACACGAGCTGCAGGAGAGATGGGACAAGACTGGAAAAGGAAATGGAAATGGAGACCTCGCAGTATTTAGCTACAGCGGAGAGGACAAACTTCCTTTAACAGGCAGAAACCTCGAGCAGAACCAGACTCATGTTAGACAGACATCTGCCTCGACCAAGTTAGGTCTGGAAAGAGGGATAGAGGAGAATAAGAGAGAGAGGGAGCGTTGAGAGTGATGAGACGAGTAGTAGTAGCTGTTGCCGCTGGAGTCCAGCACGTCCGTATCAGCTGGAGTCTTGAACGTCCACAGCAGGAGGACGTCTACGGCAGCTCAGAGGAACCTACGAGACAAGGGAGCTCAGGGACTCCAGAAAGGTCTACGGTTAGTAGCTTTAATGGGACAGGGAGAGTTAAAGTAAGTGATGAGGGGGTTGGGGGGAAGGGGGTGAGACAGGATCCCAGTGTGTCAGTGCGCCAGTTCCCCTGGCAGTCTAAGTCTATAAAAGCATAACAAAGAGCTGGTCCAAGCCTGATCCAGCTCTAACTATAAGCTTTATCAAAAAGGAAAGTTTGAAGCCTACTCTTAAAAGTAAAGAGGGTGTCTGCCTCCTAGACCCTGACTGGTAGATGAGATGCATAATGTAGGGCAGAAACAAACAAAAGAAACATATGCTCTAATTTTTTTACATGCTGCTATAGCTGCTCAGGATTACACACTATTTATTTTTAAACAAACTTCATGTGTTCATCCTGGATTGAATGGATGAAACAGTTTTTTCTCTTCGTCTTTAATCTTTCATAATATCTTAAAAGCAGTCATTAAATCAATCTATCAATCTTGATTTGTATAGCTCCAAATCTCAACAGACGTTATCTCAAGACTCTTTCCAAACAGAGCAGGTCTAGACTGTACTCTATGGGCCCGATCTACTAAAGGTTTCCGTGTATAAAAACATGTGCAAACTTGATAGCACACGCAAAGCTGACGTACTAACCGGGAGCACAGAGGATTGGTTCTTTCAAATGAGCAAAATAGCACTCGCGAATCATTTAGCGTGTTTGCCTTCATGAATATGCAGAATACATGTAGATCATCAGGACGCGCAAAATACTGGGAGGAGGAGATGCAAATGTAATCATTTAGCACACGCAATGTGATCTATCAAACCTGAAGCAGATAGCGGGCGGTGTTTTTGTGTCTATATTTAGCACGTTTGAAAGGCAGGTGCAAACTGGCACAGCGTTATGCACACATGGCTGCGGTCACTGTAACGCTCATCATAACATCGCTTTACAACATGCCCGCAACAGTGGGGCTTACAAGCATTACTACATGTTTTAGTCAATCAAACAAAGAGAACAAAATAATAATAATAAAACAACACAAATTCAAAGCAGTTCAACACCACGGATAGCGACCGCATCATTCTGACACCCACTTTAACTTGTTCATATAATGAGAGCACAGTAGGTCACTGTATCAACAGCTATAACGTTTAGTCAAATTGGCACAGCGGCCCACATGTTCACATACAAACAAAAAACAATATGAAGTACTCGGCCTACTCACCACTGTTTGGACGAGCCTTAAGCTCTGCGGACTTGTCCACGATGCACTGTATGTCCATTTTCTTTAACCTCTCATTCTCAATGTACAACATGACATGTCCACTCAGTCTATTCTGTCCCATCGTGCTCATCAAGGGGTTTTTAGTTAGTTTTAACTTGGAGAATGAGCGCTCACTGAGCTGCGCCAGGCAGCTCTGCGTAACTCCTCATCTCGTGCTTGCAGCAGTGTGTTGGGGTGAATTGACTCAAACATGTTCACAGTTCCATTTAAGCAGGTGAATCTTTGGGACAGTTGCTGGATGATGATATCAGGCATTAAAAACGTTCACCCGAAAGTTGCTCCCTGGGACAGTGAGGCGACTGTCTTCATCTAAGTGACGCCTAACTTTTCTAGAGCAAGAGTGGCAGACTTAGCCTCATCAAATCGCTCTCTAAACTCCATCAAAACACTGATTGTGTTTTGGAGTAGAGTAGGTGCATTTATTTCATCAGCAGATCTTTCTCTCACAGCATTCACCTTTTCACAGATGGCCTCCAAAATCGTGTTTCTAACGCTGAGATGTTTCTGCTGGAGTTCACCAATGTGTTTATTTCCGTCCTCCACAAAGATCTCCAACTCCATGGCTTCAAACTTCATTTATCACTTAAGGCCACTCTGCTCTTTCAAACTCTCCATGGTGACAGCCGATAGCACACGCAAAATCCTCGTAAAATAGGGCGGTCCACACCACTTTTGCACTCGTTATCATTTGCGCACGCAGTCATAGTCGATCACCCGCAACACGCCCAGAAATAGCACGTGCAAAATTATTATTTGCACACGCAAATTAGCGCTCGCTATTTTGGATCTTAGTAGATCAGGCCCTATGTTCTATTATTAACAAAGACCTAACATCAAGACCAGATCAGATCCGGTACCATCTTACAGACAGGACTCAGTCTGGTCTCATCTTAATCCAACATGAGCAGAGCACTTTGCAGCATTTAGCAAGTTACAGTGGCAAGGACAAACTTCCTTTAACAGGCAGAAACCTCCAGCAGGACCGGACTCATGTTAGACACACATCTGCTGAGACCGTGTTGGAGAGAGGGATAGAGAGAGAGAGAGAGAGAGATAGATGATACTGATGATATAATAATAGTAGTAGTAGTAGCTGTTGCAGCTGGACTCGGGAGCCTTGAGGGAGTGCTTCAGGACTGCGTCGTGTTTGGCTTGCATGTTTATTTCATCGTTTAACCTGTCACCTGTAACCTGTCACTAGCTAGTTACAGGGGCAAGGAAAAAACTCCTTTTAACAGGCAGAAAACTCAAGCAGAACCAGACTCATGTTAACACACATCTACTGAGACGCTGTCATCGGTTTGTACACTGTGGAGAATTTGACACCTCGTATCACAAGGGGATGTTTTGATGAGTGGAATTTGGGAAGACCGGTTATGATCTGCATCTGTACTCATTTCCTTTGATGGTGGGTAATTATATAACCAAGAAAGCAAAAGGTGCATTACAGAGCAAGGAGTTATGATAAACTGTAACTTTAACCGGAACATTTCACAGGAAATCTTAGTGATTTTTGTTTTGACTTCTTGTAACATTCCCTAACTCTGTCACTAGAAATAATTTTTTATTTAAAGTCTCTAACTGTGATAACGGGACATGATCCAAAGGCAAAGGTAGAGTTTGTTTTATTCCCATGCAACTGTAGATTCAGCTTCAGGCCACTTCAGTTCAGGTTAAACTGCAGACAGGTTTGTAGTCCCACAGCTACCAGCCAACTGCCAGGGTGATTCCTCACACGGGCTTAGGAGACCTGATGTGTCAAGTGGTTGAGCTGGAGGCACAATGGGCCCCCTGGCGCCTGCTAAAGTGCCTTTTGGGGGCGAGCTGAACTTCTACTCACTCCATCCCCCACCTACCCCCTTCAAGTCCCTCGCCTCCTCAGACCAGGGTTTTTCCTGGGCAGTGAGGCACAGTGTGTGGCCTGGCTCTGTGCCAGAGCAGCCAGCCTGCCTGCCCCTGCCAGCCTACCTCCCATGAGACCAAAGACAAAGCTGGGACACAGCCAGACACTTCACACTCCGTGTTTATCTCTCCATCACTCCTTTTTTTCTCCCCACACTTTTTATTGTCAATCATTAGGGACCATTATGTCCCTTTTTCTTTCTTTCTTTCTTTCTCACTTCATGCAATTCCTTTCCCTTTTCTCATCCTTTCTTTTTCTTTAAGCTGTATTTTTAAATCAGACTTCCCGTCCTGGTCTAGTTTATCAACGTCACTGTGGATCAATGAGCATGCACCCTCACACACTCTCCCACATATCATCCAATCAACTTCATACTCTTTTACATCCAGTCCCTCTTCAAGCCTGACACACAGATTTTTCCCACGTAAACAGACTTATAGCCCAACTCAACACATTGTCTTCCCACACCCACACACCCCATCTCCTCTCTCTGGGGTGTGTGTTACAGTGTGTCTGTCGTTCTGTCACTGTGTGTGGGCTAGACTTCAAACCAGCTGCCTAACCAATAAAGGCTAGCGCTAGCCACCAGGCTCAGACCAGCTAGCATACATCAGTCACCACGTGTGTGTGTGTGTGTGTGTGTGTGTGTGTGTGTGTGTGTGTGCGTGCGTGCGTGCGTGCGTGCGTGCGTGTGTGCGCACGCGCGTGTGTGTGTGTGTGTCACCATCTTTCATAACCACCCACAGATTTGCTGCTAGTGACTCTAACCCTTTATGGGAGTCCAGGGTTCTTTCTCTTCTCTACTCCCATTTATTGACTCTCTGACTTTCTGTCCATCCCTCTTCGTACTACGATTGACTCCCTCTTCGTGTCACCCTGCCAGTTCTGACTACGAACTACAAACTTCAGAACTCTCAATGGAAGAATAACACAAACACACACAGGCCCTGGTGGAAGTGTTCCTACCCATAGATAAATGACACAGTACTCTGTCCCCCTATCCACTTTAAGACAGTGGGGCTGTTCCATTACCCGCACTTGATCACACTTACACACTTGGGCGCTTGGCGTGCGCGTTAATGTTCTCAGTGTCAGTCTGCACTTTATCTGTACTTACATTAAGACCACATCTGAGCGGTATTAGCCCAAGTATATATCCCACAATGCATCTTGTTGGTGAAGTTTATTCCCACAGAAGGCGTTTTTCAACCAGAGGAACTTTACCCTGGAACTACGTGCATTTCGACCCAGGGTCTGAATTTAGTTCAGGGTAGATAATCTCCCCCCTAAAAAGCCCCTGCTAGGGGGGTAGTACTTTAAAAGGTCCCGGGACTTTCGGGGGGGGCCTGCAATGCTGAACGTGTCTGATTGGTAGATTAACCTCAGTGTTTTTATTCCTCCCTCCGTCCACAATAAAATCACACACATCTGTGAGTCACTTGATTTCTCTTTCTTTCATTAGTTTTATTTGTTCTATATTTTTTGTTTGTGTGTGTACTTTTCAAAAGAAGAAGCTGTGATTCTCTTGATTTAGCAGCTTGTAACAGTAGTCTTCTTTCAGCCCACCGTGAATGCGTCTCTCCCGGTGTTACGGTTTTAAAAGTGACCCTGTAAACTGGAGACCTTCAGCTGAATGTGTCAGTGTTTGTGGAGTTTACACAGCTGTTGCAACACAGAGGGAGTTCCTGGGAATGCAAACTAGTTTAGTTTTTATTAAGATTTCAAAATATCCTCATCAGATATTTAATGATCGTCTAAAGACGTTTATGAGGGATGCATCCGGCTGAGAGTCTCCAGTTAACAGGGTCGCTGTTTAAACCAAAACACTGTCCGATCTCTGCCACGGCTTTTTGAGTTCAAAAGGATTTTAAAGCCGTGTTGAAACGTGTTTGCTACTCGCGCTTATCTCCTCTCACGTGTTGATTCAGTGAATCCATCTGTGATGAAATATAGCACCATCTAAAACAGACCAGCTGAGTCTCTTCATGCTAACAGGCTAACTGTTGTGTTGCTCATAAAGATACCTGCCTGTCCGTCTGCTTCTATGGGGTCATCTGTGATGAATGGGATTTGTCTTTGTTTTACTGCCCTCTACTGGTCTGGTTGTGTAGTGCATTTCCTCTTTTTTTCTCCATATGTCACTGACCTGATTTGCACAATCTACCAGGGACTTCAGCCCGCGGTCGAAACGCAGACAACAATGGGGGCACAGGAACCTTTTAGTTCAGGGTAAAGTAGTCCTGGGGGCTAAAAGACCCCGGAACTCTTGGTCTAAATGCACCTAAAGTTGTTATCAAGAGCCACAAGATCGCCCACTGAAGAAATTTCAATGTAAGAAAGATGTTTAAAAAATGCAAAATTGGAAACTTTATTTATATTCAGGTCTTAACAATACATATAGCTGTATGTTTGCTGGGAGCCGGTCCACAGAAATGAATAACGTTATATTTGTTTTATAAAGGGACCATGTATGAAATGTTCCAATGAATCAGCTTGAGAGTAAGAAATGATATCTTTACCGGTGTACTGAGGAGTTTTATCTTTTGTCATTTATTTTAATCAAATTGTGGCCACGAACATGTCACTACTCGTACCTTAGTATGCAGAGAAGTTAAATAATAATCATTCGGAGTGTTTTATTACAGTCACATATTACAGTTGATGTGTTAACAGCAAAACACCCTGGTGATGAAAGTACGAATTTTGCTCTCTAGGCCTACATCTGAACATTAATCCCCGATACAGATACGGTGTTCCCGCCTGTCACCCTGTACAGTGTGTGCTGATAGAGAAATGAGCTATCCAGATGACACTTGTTTTTTGAACCAGGCTGTAAACATGTTTATTTCTGCTGTAAAGATCGTCTCTTTGAATTGGTCTATATGTGGTTTCCGGTACTTCTGGAGCCAGCCTCAAGGGGATCCTTGATGAACTGCAGCTTTAGCACTTCCGCATTGGCTTCAGTTCTCGTGTCCGGAAGTTGCCACCTGGCCATGACGTACAGAGGTGAAGTGAAAAGAAACAAATGAGTTGATTTGAACATGGGTCTGAATGTAACTCATTTCACCAGCGATGTTTGTGAATAATGTTATTGGCTGTTAAAGGAATTATGCTGTCTCATAAACAGCTCCAACATGCGCCAGGCGAGCACAGATGTGCGCTTACCCGTCAGCTGTATGAAATGGATGATTCTTTGAGTCCTCTGAATGAAAAATTTTGCCATGACATAATTCATCTATCTTTGGCAACAATGGAACTGTTTGGAATGATGGCAGCCAGTTGTGGGTGTTGGCAATAGTGAGTCTTTATGCAGGCGTCATAACTACTGCTGTGCAAATTCAGATTTTATTAGTTGATTTGAATGTTAATAATTAATCAGACTTGTGGCTGTTACATTACACCAGGCTCATAGTAGGTTTGCTTTCTCGCTCAGTTAGTCATGTCTGACGTGTGGATGAGCGCATATCTACTCACAATGGAGCTGTTATGTGAGACAGCATCACTCTTCACTGTGCTGGACACTGTGAGTGTGTGAAATGATCAGTGACCGTGGTGGTATTGACTGGTGATTATGTAAGGGATAATGTATGGTTAGCAGGTTGTTATGGGAAAAGGAATCCCGACAGGTTGAGACAAGACCCCGACGCTGCTATCATCACCACCGCTCATGGTTTAACTTTCTTTTGTAGAGACCGGTAACCTAAAGTTTCTCTCACCTGCTCCGATCCTTCATCATATTGATGTCCAATATGTAAACGTCCGTAGCCTGCCGATTAAGCATGCTAACAGAAGCTAACATTTTAGCCACATTGCTTACCAATATGACGCTAACGGAAGCTAACTGAAACTTTACCACACCTTATGGTCTATTGTGTCAACAAGCAGAAGCTAAATGTGTTTGAACTATTTTCCATGGATTGATTTGACATGACGTGTGATCAGTTTGCCTCTGGCATTGCTCATGTTAGTGAAAGTTAATAACTGCTGTCAAGGGGTTGTCAAGGGGTTTTGACCAATCAGAATCAAGCTTCTCACACAACCGGAAGATCAGTTAGAAAGCCGGGTAATAAGATAGATTTAGCATTTTAGTTATATGAGTGCTTGTTTCAACGATGGAAAAACGTGGGTGCATCATTACGGCCAAACTCCACCAGATCTGTGTCCGGTCCGTCTCTGATCAGTTACAGAACCGATCTGATTGGTTTCTATTCTAGTCAATGTGTTAACTTCCACTGGATCCGCTCCGTTGTGTTCCATCTGCCTCTCTGATCCAGCAGGTCGGAGCCCTCCAGATCAGATACACAAGACTTCCATATTTGCCGGACGCCGGAGCACGACGCACCGATCTCAACAGAGCAGATGGAGCGGGACAGGAAGTCAGGCACCAAAACAAAATGACAACATCCGTTTAATTTTCAAAATAAAACACTCTGTGTTATCACCAGATCGTATTTCACTTAACTACAACAACAAATCGTCATGATGAGCGGCGGTCCTGATCTGCGTTGGTTCTGGAAATGCATCCCGGTGGTTGTTGATGGGCGAGAAACCACAGATCTGGACCGCCGCGGATCAGAGACAGACCATACATGGATCTGGTGGAAGTCTTGGATCACAGGATATTATCAACAGGTCCGCCTTCAATAGCGAGCAGACAGAAAACTAGCCGAACACGCTTTACTGTTAAACACATCCAAGAAACACAGGTAGTCTTCCCCTTAGTGTATATGTTTTGGAAGCAACTAAAGCAAAAATGAACAGTCTATGCAGTGTGATTATTTAGAATAACTATTTCGTGGCAGGGATTTTGTAGTTTGTGGTCCCCAGTTTTTTTTCCTGAAATGTCATCCGAGGGACCGGGTACTTTTGGCCCTTTTAGACCAGGCTTTCTCTCTGAAGATGACTGAGACAGCACGGGTTGGGGATCAGTATTTAAGGTTTTATTCCAAAGATACTGTAGAGGGCTTTCCCTCCTTTTTACTCTCTTAATCGAAGGGCATGCTGATCTATTGTGGTCTGATAGTGTTTGTGTGTGTGTGTGTGTGTGTGTGTGTGTGTGTGTGTGTGTGTGTGTGTGTGTGTGTGTGTGTGTGTGTGTGTGTGTGAGAGAGAGTGTGTGTGTGTGTGTGTGTGTGTGTGTGTGTGTGTGTGTGTGTGTGTGTAAGTGTGTGTGTGTGTGTAAGTGTGTATGTGTGTTTGTGTGTGTGTGTCGGTGGGTGTTTGCACTTTATTTCAGGAAGGAGTGTGTATGGGGGAGGCTGTTTCATTCTTAGCAGTGTTTGAAGTTTTCCTTTGGTCTACTCCGAACTTTCAGATCAAACACACAGGTCAACCACCCTTCCTTCATCTGTGCTTCTTCCTCCTCCCATCATCCCCTCCTCTCTGTCTATATAACCTGGGAAGACTAGCACAAAAGTGTCCTGCAGATAGACTAAAGGAAAGCAGGATTAGACATACTGATGCCCCCACACAACACACCAAGGCAACAAATGAAGCCGCAGTCAGGTCTTTGTGCCATGAGTCAATGCCTTTATGAAGTTGTAAGCATCATGCACAATGTGTGTTTCATCACTACTCTGACCATTTTTGACACAAAGGGAGCTAAAGGGAGTAGGATCCCAAACCTACTAGATGATTCGAGGTAGAGCTGGGCGATATTGAAAGCAAATTTTTCACCATAACTTTGTTTTCGATAATATCAAATCTTTATTTCATTTAAATGTAAAGTCAGATTTTTGTTCCTGAGTGAAAGTTGAAGAAACCAGACAGTTTGTTAGTTTGTATCTGGATTTAGTTTCCTGATGAACTTCTTGAATCCATCATTTCTGACGGTGCTAACAGGAAGCAGGTCTTTAATGTAGGATGAGATTTTAGTGAAGTTTTAGTTTGTAGATTCTTATTTTTTTCAGGTTGAGATTATTTCCAGTTTTCTTCCGTGTTGCTATTGCTCGTTTCAAACGTCTTTAATCCTTGCCTACCTCTCACCCTGCGACATGATTGGCTGTTAAAATTAGATTTTTAGTCAATTTTTAGTTTGTAGATTCTTATTTTTCCCAGATTGAGGTTATTTCCATAATTTGATTTAAATTTACAACAAATATCAAATTGTGTACTGTGTATCAGTTTATAGAATATTGTTTTGAGCTGTGCACAACCATGTAAGATTGCTAAGGGTTACAAGTGGAGTGAAGTTGTGTCCTACAGTGGTTAGGTTAGGTGATTTCTTGAGCCTGGTGGGACAGCTCAGGGTGTTGTAACCCTTTTCTGTCCATGGTTATCTGTGTGGCGGGAGGAGGAGGGAGGCAAAGGACTCAAGAGGTTACAGGATACTGTGGACCAAGGCACCAAAAAAAAAAAAAAAAAAAAAAAAAAGGAGAGAAAAGTAGAGACGAGTAGAGAAGTAAAGAAATAAAGAGGTACATAAATGAAGATAGAGTAAAGTAAAGTAGTGAGAAAGAAAAAGAATAACAAAGAATAGGGAAAATAAACTTAACTAAGGTAGTGGAATAAAAGTTAAAGAGTGTGTGTGTTTGTTAATGTATGTGTGTTTCATGTTTTAAGTGTGCTGTGTATATGTGTGTATATGTGTGGTAGTGTCCTACAGTGCAGTGAATGCATCACTGTTATTCAGTGTTCAGTTGTCCTACAGTCGTGGTGGACATTAAACGTGTTCACAGCAGAAGTTGTGTTCGGCTCTTCCTTTACCTTCATCCTGTTAGTATATTTAATGAAGTGTATTAAGTTAATGGTTGAAGCAGAGTTGACACAGTGTCAGACCAACAAATCTGCATTGAGCTGCTGGGTTTTGAGTTTTCTTCCGTGCCGCTGTCCCTTGTCTCAGCTGTGTTTACATTCTGCTCCGAAAGTCTTTCAGCCGTCTTCTTCGTCTGTCTAATGTATGGTGGCAACTATGGTTTAAGGCTCATTACCGCCCCCCCCCCCTCCATTTTAAGTGGCCGGGGGGTGTAATTACGTGTTTATTTATATCACATTTTTATTGAAAAAATATATCGCGATAATTATCGTTATCGAATTATCGCCAAGCACTAGCCCTAGCTAGACGTTACTGTTGAGTCAAACATACACTCACACACATAACTTAAAGATTTCCACAAAGATGCATGTGTTGGTGGAAAAGGGTCAGTATAGTATGTCTTTGCTGCCAAAGTAGCAGATATATTATGTGGTTGCCTTTGTTGCTATGGTGTTGTGTGTTCATTTTTATGTGTGTTTTTGTGTGTGTGTGTGTGTGTGTGTGTGTGTGTGTGTGTGTGTGTGTGTGTGTGTGTGTGCGTGCGTGCGTGCGTGTGTGTGTGTGTTTCATATGCCTCTCAGGCAGATGCCAAACAGCTGCATGTGGTTTGCGCTTGTGTATCTGACAGTGGCTGGCCCCTCTCACTCCCGGTTTCTAGTGTCTGAACTCATGGAGAGTCCTCCTCCCTATCTGCAAGCTATCAAAGCAATGACCAAGTGACACTCACAGACACACAATGCCACATCCACCACCCCTACTACTCCTTTTATGTCTCAGTCTAAGAGAAGCCAGATGTAAAGTAGCACATGCACACTCCAGTTCCCCGAGGTGGTGTGTGTGTGTGTGTGTGTCTGTGTGCCTGTTTCTTTGTCTTTGTAGGTTTTCTTTGTTTACGGGTGTTTCTGTGTTTGTTGGTGTGCAGATTGACAGTATAGTGTAAGTTATCAGGAGCAAAGTTGTATGTGTGTGAGCTGTGTGTCTCTTAGTTACAGGACTTGTTTTGTCTAAACCTCAAGTCTTTTTTCTCTGGGCTTGCTGACTCAGCTGATTTGCAGCATTTAATAGGGTGTGTATTGCAGATCCAGCAGTGTTTATTAGGACCTGTATGCTTTCTGTGCTCAGATACAGAAGCAACGTAGCAAGTGTGTGTACTTTGATACTACTAACACAGGTCTGGTTTATATGTTGACAGAGGTATAGTATTGTATATAGGGTATAGGGTGTGTGTGTGTGTGTGTGTGTGTGTGTGTGCGCGTGCCTGCCTGCCTGCCTGCGTGCGTGCGTGCGTGCGTGTGTGTGTGTGTGTCCGTGTGTGTGTGTGTGTCCATATGTGTGCAATCATGTATTGACCTTGTCTCTCATTGCCAGTTCCCAGAAGGTTGATAAATAAATAAAGGCGACGCCTCACCATCAGGCCTATGTCTGCTGCTAGCACAAAGAAAAAGACATCGGCAGACAGACACTCACACACACACACACACACACACACACACACACACACACACACACACACACACACACACACACACACACACACACAGACAAACTGTTTGCAGAGTCATGTTTGCTTTGTGGAATAATTTTGGTTGGCTGTGACACTTTGACACAGAATTCTGTCTTTGCATACATTTCTGTAAATATCATTTTCCAGATTGCCACCTCCTCATGGCTCCCAATAATCAAGCTTATTTTGTGTTTCATAGCTTAATTTATTGTGTCTTAAAACTGCATGATAAGGTTCCCAGTACAGATTGTAGTTTCGTAGACTCCTCTACATTTCATCAGTGCTCCAGTTACTCTCTACTTTATCTTTGAAGTCAGCTGATGAATCTTCTTTTCTAAAATTAGATCCCAAAGACCGTAAACTGTTGGTGTCCTTGTGTTTGGTTTGTCTCAGTGGTGTAGCCGTACCTGGGTTGAGCGTAGATCAAACGTTCTTCAGATCAGTGCGTTCATTTAGTCGTGGTGATGATGGCTATGACTGAGAAGGATGATGATTCTCTACCTGAGCACCACGGCCCTATTTTAAACCCAAGTTTGAGGTTTTGAAATAAAGAATGATTGTTTGTATTGTTGTAAATCTCTGATCTGTTTACCACACAAACTTCATCACAGCCTCCAAAACATCAGCATCTAACCTGAGAAAGCATGTGGAGGTCTGGAGCTAACACACTGCTTTGATTCCAGAGGAACATTGTAAACTTGTCTGTGCTTGGAGTAACTTAGTTTAGATTTCATGGTAGACTTTTTACATATGAAATCATGTTTTCTAAATAAACCGAACAGAGCAGAATGTACATCCATGCATTCTTGGCTGACCTCATGCTTTGTGAAAATACGTTTAGAGATATTTTAAAAAGTACTTTGAATACTTAGTATTTTTAAAAGCAAGTACTCCAGGACTTTAACTCAAGGCAGAATCTGACTGAACTTTCACTTGTTGGAGTAATGTTTGACCAGGAGGATCTATACTCCGAAGGAAGTCATGAAGACTCCACCACTGCAAAAGACAGCCAGTGGTTCACTGAAAACTGTGTTTTTCAAAAACGCTTTCTACGGTGAAGAATTTTTGAAAACTCTGTTTTGTCACTTTTGTGCGGAAAGCAAAAACCATCAGTCAAGTCAGCTATGCCCCTAATTATGCAAAACTTGAAATGCTATTATAGACAAAATTAAGTAAATACAGTAACCTTCAGCAGAACCAGACTCATGTTAGACACATCTGCCTCGACTGAGTTTGGGTTGGAAAGAGGGATAGAGGAGGATAAGAGAGAGAGAGGGATAGAGGAGGATAAGAGAGAGAGAGAGAGAGAGAGAGAGAGAGAGAGAGAGAGAGAGAGCTGATAGTGATGAGACAAGTAGTAGTAGTAGTAGTAGCTGTTGCTGCTGGAGTCCAGCACGTTCATAGCAGCGGGACGTCTACGGCAGCGATTTGGAGCCTTATGGGAGTGCTGAGGACTGCGTCGTATTTGGCCTGCACATATATTTCATTGTTTAACCTGTCACCTGTAACCTGTCACTAAGTTTTTCTTACCTACAGGTTTCCAAGTACAGTGTAACTTCATGTATTCTTTGACCACAGTACAGCAAGACATCACTCGTGTAAAATGGCATGTAATTTGACAGAGAGCAAATGAACTCACTCACCCTAGCCTAAAAGCAGCCCCACTCTAACCACCCCACCTCATCACGGACCTCTCCACCCTGTCGTGAAATGCAATCTGCTCCCACTGTACATTCCACTCACAGGAATGAGCCAACTCCCCTGTAAATTAGAGAGCAAGGTGCGAGTCATTGTGTTCTGCCAAACAAAAGCAGTAAGCAAACAGGGGAAAAGAAGCATCTAACTGGTGGTTAGTTGGGCTTCTGACTGGGGGCCTCTAAGGAGGCTGCTGCTGCTGCTGTGACACTAGGTTGGAGTGCCTAAAGGCCGAGCCTGAGGCCCCTCTTTGGTGTCTTTTTATTTCTTTATTTTGTGATAGTGTGTGTGTATGTCTGTGTGCCCTTAGGCTGTTGTCAGGCAGATCACAGGAAGTGTTGTGGGTAAGCCTGGCTGTCAGTGTCTACCTGTATGCTACAGTTCCTCAAAAAATGAGAGAGAAGGATGTGAAGGAAAGGAGGGAGACAGGGGTAAGAAGTAGGGGAGTTATTACAGAGGAACAGAGCACAAAAAACGTGTTCACAGGGAAACTGCTAAAGCAGGAAGAATCACAGACATCAAACTTTTAAAACCAGACACCACACTCCTACCCCTCCACATCTCTGTTTTTTCTTCTTTCTGTTCCTCCTCCTTTCCTCTGGCATAGAGCGGTTTAAACAAATGGATAATCTGTAGAGGAATTCCAAAAAGCAGGAATTCAGGGATTATCCAGGAAGGAAAATGGTGGATGATGGAGTGTTTAAGTGTTTACCTGGAATTATTTTTTGTAGTTTTTAGGCTTGTTGTGAGTAAGGTGTAAATCGTTGACAGTATGAACAATTGTATTTTGTGAATATGGTAATAACTAAAATATCACCTTCAGCAGGATGTGTTGGCTCCTTATTGGTGAATGTTCTTGTTTTAGACAGGTGGGGCTCAGACAACAGATGTTGTTTTGTTTTTGAGACAGTTGGGGTTTAAAATGTGTACAGTGCTCAAAAATGGAAAGCATCGATTACTTTGATATTTCAGACATTTGCTTGTCACTGCTGGAGTAAAACAAGTCTTCAATCAATCAATCAATCAATCAATCAATCAATCAATCAATCAATCAATCAATCAATCAATCAATCAATCAATCAATCTTTATTTGTATATCCCCAAATCACAACAAATGGTACCTCAAGACGCTTTTACAAACAGAGCAGTTCTAGATCACTCTATGTCAAATTATGAACAGAGACCCAACACCAAGACAGGATAAGACTCAGTCTGACCCCACCTTAATCCACCATGAGCATTGCACCTCACAGTGTTTAGCTTGTTACAGTGGAGAGGACAAACTTCCTTTAACAGGCAGAAACCTCGAGCAGGACCAGACTCATGCTATCTGTCTAACATGAGAGGGAGCGTTGATAGTGATGAGACGAGTAGCTGTTGCCGCTTGAGTCCAGCACGTCCTTATCAGCTGGAGTCTGGATCGTCCACAGCAGGAGGATGTCTATGGCATCTCAGAGGAACCTACGAGACAAGGGAGCTCAGGGACTCCAGAAAGGTCTATGGTTAGTAACTTTAATGGGACAGGGAGAGTTAAAGTAGGTGATGAGGGGGTTAGGGGGAAGGGGGCGAGATAGTATCCCAGTGTGTCAGTGTGCCAGTTTACCCGGGTGTCGGCAGAAACACGCTCATATTGCACTGATGTTACTGTTCTGCAAGCATGTACTCCAATGATGTGGAAATGTTTTAATGTTCTAGACCGCAGTGTCCGTAGTAGTGGCGGATGTTGGATATTAATTCTCCCAAGAAAAGCTTGCAGCGACCCGACAATAGACTGTAAATGGACGTAGTATCCGTGACGTCACCCATGTCCCTGAGCGCTGTTTTGAAGCCAATTGTCAATGGGAGCCATATTGGACATACTGAACTCAACCTAACTTCTGTCGAGCTAGTGTGAGGTAAAGAGGCGGGCCGTTAGCCTTCTTCTCGTTAACAGCTACAAGGTGCCAGCCTATCTGTCAAGTCAGCCATGTCCTTATTTGGGCAAAGCTCGGAAGTTAAATATCTTCATAAATACAGAGTTATAAAATAATTCACCCCGTACAGTGTGTGCTGATAGATTGTAGATTGCTGATTTTTTTAACCAGGTTGTAAACATGTTTATTTCTGCTGTAAAGATTGTCTTCTTTGAATGGGTGTGTCTATAGTTTCTTGTGTTTCTGCAGCCAGCCTCTAGTGGACGCACAGTGAACTGCATGTTTTAGAACTTCTGCATTTGCTTCATATTTTAAGACCGGAGGTTGCCGCTTGGACCCGACGCAGCCCCTAAGCATCTCTGCTTTGCACACCAGCTTTAGCCAGTCAGTTCACTTTGAAACATGCCTTAAACTTAAGACTTAGCTTCTTATAATATGAGACCACAAGACGTTATGTCTACCAGATAGAAAATTGAAAAAAACCTACACAAGAACTTTAGAATCCACTGAGGAAGAAATGTACTTTCAGATCCCTGGCTTAATCACTCTACTCGAGCTCCTCGACGTTCATGTAGGTGTTGACGGATAGCGCAGAGCTGGACCGCAGAAAATCAGAGACGCACCAGACATGCACCAGACACGGATCTGGTGGAGGTCCAACAAAAGAACAGTCATCCATTCAGCGCCTGCAGTTCGCTCAAAATGCTGATGCCTGCCTCCTGACTGAAAAGAAAAGGAAGGAGGACATCACACTTGTGCGACTTCATGGGCTTCAAGTCCGTCACAGAATTGAGTTTAAAATTAAGTTGTTAACGTACAAGGCCCTCAATGGACTGGCACCATCTTACTTGACTGGTCTTTTGCTTGTTTATATTCCAGCTTGAGCACTGAAGTTAACCAATCAGCTGCTCCTGGATGTGCCGAAAACTTGACTAAAAACAAGGATCGATCAAGCCTTTGCAATAGCTGCCCCTAATCTCTTGAATAGCTTACCACTTCAATAAGATCTGCATCCAGTATTTAATGTTTGAAATCATTATTGAAGATCCATCTCTGCTCTTTGGCCTTCTCCTCGATCAGAGAACAGAAATATCAGACAGATTTTACTTCATTTTACTATTTCATATAAATACGTTGTGTTGTTTATTGTTGTCTTTTTGTACTTTTTATCTTGTATATGAATAAAGTTGACTTGAGTTGACATGACCATATGTGACTTCTTTAGAATACTGTTATCCTATGTGCGCATGGTTCAGTTTCACAGTCCTGTAAACAAACTGCATGATAGGGCTTAGCTCCTACTGTCCTACTTAACTGGGTGATAAACAGGCTCTAGACAACAGTGTGTGATGTTGCATCGTCTTACATCATGCTGTCATCTTGTTTAAGTGTTTTGATGGTCTTGTGCTATTTGTGCGGGTTGGTCCAATTGCGTGTGTTGGATGTCTGACGAGAATGCCTTATCTCTGTGTCTTTGTGTTTGACCGGTACTCTCTCTGTGTGTGTGTGTGTGTGTGTGTGTGTGTGTGTGTGTGTGTGTGTGTGTGTGTGTGCGTGTGTCTGTGTGTGTGTGTATTTTCACATATACAGTGAGCATTGCATCAGATGCTGATGCATCTCTGTGCTTTATAAAAATATTGTTCCATAGTTTATATCATATTTATATACATATATATATATATATATATATATATGATATACACTACCATTCAAAAGTTTGAACACACCTTCTCATTCAATGGTTTTTATTTATTGTAATTATATTTTCAACATTGTAGATTAATACTGAAGACATCAAAACTATGAAATAATCTGGTTTTGCCATAATCTGGATTACAACAGTAGTCAAATAGGGCTATCCATTGTGTACTAACCCTACCTCTGAACAACACAACTGATGGTCTCAAACACATTAAGAAGGCAAGTCATTCTACAAATGAAGTCTTGACAAGGCTCATGTTCATTAGAAACCATTCCAGGAGACCACTTCATGAAGCAGACTGAGAGAATACCAAGAGTGTGCAAAGCTGTCATGAAGGAAAAAGGGGGCTACTTTACAGAATCTAAAATATAAAACAGATTCTGCTTTGTTTAACACATTTTTTGGTTCATTCAATAATTCCATATATGTTCTTTCATAGTTTTAATGTCTTCAGTATTAATCTACAGTGTTTACAATCATTACAATGAATACAAACCCTTGAATGAAAAGGTGTTTCAAAACTTTTGACTGGTAGTATATATATATATATATATATATATATATATATATATATATATATATATATATATATATATATATACACACACAAAAACGTAGTGTACATTTTTCAGTCACTTTTTTTCACATTTAGAGCAGTATGTGTGATCTTTATTTTTGATTTTTTGATTTATTTTTGTCTTGACCAATATATTTAATAAAAAAGACTGTTCATTCTAAATGCTAAACATAATGATAAATATTAAATACATTTTTAAATCTAAATCTAAATTCTAAATGCTACATCTAAACTAACTCTAAATGTTGATTGTTAAATCTAAATGTAAAATCAAAATGTTGATTGTGAAATCTAGATGTTGAATGTTAAATCTCAATATTAAATTTTGCTGTGTGAATCTAAAGAATTAGCTAAAATGCAAATGCAAACAGCATAACTTTATAAACAGCGCCCCATATATGTGTGTGTGTGTATATATATATATATATATATATATGTATATATATATATATATATATATATGTGTGTGTGTGTGTGTGTGTGTGTGTGTGTGCGTGTGCGTGTAAATGCATCAATTGAAGTTTGAAGTCACTTTCTAGTAAAGCCTTGCACTAGACCCTTTACAATCTATGCAAATGCAACTTAAGAATTTGTTGTGGCTTTTTTTGTTTTCAAGTCCAGGCAATAGTTTTTACCTGTCCTGTTACAGACAGTACACACTGACAGTGCTTTTGTATGCGTGTTTGTGTGTGTATTTCCACCATAATAGATTATCAATGCACTGCTGAGTTGGTTGGCCACAGTAGACAGTGTAAATGGGCCTCCTGAGAAAACAAGATATCCATAATACACAAAGAAACACATAAAGCTAACACACATCTACTCCAGCTTCAAACAACAGCACAACCTCACTTCTTAGTAAAAGGGATGTCATTCAACTTTAAAGCACATTTCACACACTTACAAAAACTATCATGCACAATTAGTCACACCACACACTTGCTGTGTCCTTAGAGAAACATGAGCTACATTCTGCTTCTATCTGAAGTTGTGAAGAGGTAAAATGGGGGGAGGATTAGAGGAGAGGAGTAGTTAGAGGGAGAGTTGAGTTGGGAAGAAGAGGACAAAGATAGCGTTTTAAGAGAAGACGGACAGAGATCCCAACAATGCTTGCTCCCAGTGCTACTCTCTTTTTTTGTCCCACTCTGGTAACAGATGAGTGAAGGTCTCAGAGTGGGATGAGAAAGGGACGTACAGTTAGACACAATAGACACACACCAGTCACACATACACGCTCACTTCACCAGACACATGCAGTACTTTGTATGCATTGTTTCTGTCTGTCTCCATCTAATTTGTATATTATAATTATGACCAGACAGGTGAGAGAGAGTCTTCAGTCTTGTGGAGTAGTCTCTACACAAACAGCTCTAAAACCTGAATTGTCAGCCAATGAAGCTGGTGTCTCCCTCTGGACAGACAAACAGTGGGAGGGAGAGGCTCTTGGCAGATGATAAATCAGATGAATGTTGGGAAGAAAGTGATAAGACATGATGAAGACAAGCAGGAATGAGAGGGAGAGAATAAAGAAGGCATCAAACCTGTGAGCCCTGTGGGGTTTAGTTTGCAGAGAGTGAAAGGCAAACGGAGGCGTGTTCTTGGTATCAGTGGTTTCACTTGCAATCTGTGATAGTTCCATCCAATATCACAATATACACTCATGCTTAATCCTGAGACTGATGAACTTTGGTGTTTTATCATGCTGTTGTTTTAGAGGTATGAAAATAGAACATATCCAATTATAAAATTCAAGAGTTTCAGGGTGTAAGGTTTCACCAATCTAAATTTTTACCAATTTGAGCTGTGATTTGTGGCTACATGCGTCTGTGTAGCCATGTGTCGATAAGAATGAAATACAAAACGGGTCAGGGCCAGAATCTAAAGTCAAGACTTGGCTTATTTGCTGCTTTTATTGCATACTCTGCTCTGCATGTCAAATCTCACAAGAAACAAAAACAATAGCATTAGACTTCTTATTATGAGGAAATAAGTATCTGTATTCATCAAGATACTCGGGGGAGGGGCAGTCTAAGCCTATGGCGGGATAACTAAGCACTGGTCCAAGCCTGTTCCAGCTCTAACTATAAGCTTTATCAAAAAGGAAGGTTTTAAGCCTACTCTTAAAAGTGGAGAGGGTGTCTGCCTCCCGGACCCTGACTGGTAGATTATTCCAAAGGAGAGGAGCCTGATAACTGAAGGTTCTACCTCCCATACTACTTTTAGAGACCTTAGGTACGACCAGCAGGCCTGCATGTTGGGAGCATAGTGTTCTAGAGGGGTAATAGGGCACTATGAGCTCTTTAAGATATGAAGGTGTCTGATCATTAAGAGCTTCGTAGGTTAAAGAAGGATTTTGAATTCTAGTCTAGATTTTATGGGGAGTCAGTTATTGGGGCAGCCTGATAAAAGAGAATTACAATAATCTAACCTGGAGGTAACGAATGCATGGACTAGTTTTTCTGCGTCGCTCTGAGACAGGATGTGTCTAATTTTAGAAATATTGTGCAAGTATCTGTATTCATCAATCAATCAATCAATTTTGTTTGTTAGGCCAATCATAATACATGTTGTCTCAAGATACTACAAAAACCTGACCAAGTAAAATAATTAACAGATTCATTTTGCAATCTGTCCTCTGTTTTTTCCTATATCCTTAGCTAAATTAGCTTCAGCTTTGTGTCTCCAGGGGAAATGAATACTGAAGTTTGGGTTCATAAAGCCCAGAAGAGCGAAGATTTCTGAATTAGTTTTGATAATTGTTGATATTTCTTCCACCAACTAGCTGTCAAAGTGAGCTGCCTTGAAACTCGAACAAGGACATTTAAGTAGCCACTTGCTATTGACAGGTATCCATAGACAGTATGATAAATGGATGTAGTATCTGTGAAGTCATCTATCTGTTCCTGAGCGCTGTTTTGAAGCCTATCGTCGGCAGGTGTCATATTGGAAATGCTGAACTCAACCTAACTTCGTCCAAGCTAGACTGAGGTAAAGAGGCAGGCATTTAGCCTTTTCACTAACAGCTACAGTGTTTCCGCCTGTCAATCATGTCAGCCATGTCCTTATTTGGGCAAAACTTGTAAGGCTAATATCTTCCGGTTATAAAAAAGAATACACCTCATTTATTCAGACCTAAATTGTTTTTGAACCAGGCTGTAAACATGTTTATTTCTGCTGAAAGATCTTCTCTTTGAATGGATGTGTATGTGTTTCTGGTGTTTCTGCAGCCAGTCTTTAGTGGACGCTCCATGAACTGCATGGGCTTCATATTTTAAGACCGAAGGTTGCTGCTTGCAGGTATCTCATACAACCCCAGACCAGAACTGAACTGTGCCTTCCAGAGATTTTATCCCATATCTGTGTTGAGACTTTACCAAAAGGGAAAGGAATGGATTTTTATATTCAATGAAGGGAGAAATTGGGAGGCAGGGCGTCAGGAGAGACCAGTATTAATTGAACACAGCTGTACCTTGTTAAATATTAATTGGCAATTAATCAGCCCTCCCCATGAAAGTTAAAAAGAACTTGAATCATTTAAAAAGACAAAAGAGATAGAAAAGGAAATAAAGTATTTACAGCAGCATAAGGGAAGCTGGTTTTAGCCAAGCCTCCAGATTTACTTTTTCTCCATCCCCTCACTCTTATCTCTCAACTGTCCTTTTCTCACTTCTTCAGTCTTATAGCATGTATACAGTATATATATATATATATATATATATATAGAGAGAGAGAGAGAGAGAGAGAGAGAGAGAGAGAGAGAGAGAGAGAGAGAGAGAGAGAGAGAGAGAGAAACAAACATGTTACAATGTGTATTTTATTACAATGCATACAGTGCATGTGTGCAGACACAAATGGCAGATAAAGCTGACCAATCCAGTTCCACTCTGTCACATCACTTCGCACACCGGAGGAAAGGACATCTCATAAGTCTCAAAACAAATTTCCTCATTCCTTATCTCCCTCTCTTCATTTCCTTGCATCTTTTCCATACATCTCTGTTGGGAGGGACTAAGACACAAGTGGGGGATATTGTGAGGGACTATGTTCCAAATTTTAGCAAATTTTGAACAGACAGCCATCAGTTCCCTCTAGAGTTAATGGTGAAGTTATCGCTTGTCATTGTGTACCTTCTTAAGTTCATCTTATTTAACTTACAAAAAATTTTAAAATATTATTCACATATCACTGCTGTCAGGCAGAAACTTCATATCGCCTTCTTTCTTTTTCTTTTTTTTTCAAAAAAATTGTCACCCAAAGTTCCTTTCACTGGGCATTACAATATTTCAGCCAATGAGAAGCATGAAGAGCTTGTGTCCTTGTGTTTAGTTTTGGAGATATGAGATTTCAGTCGACAGCAACGATATTTTCCTTTCTCTTTTCAGACAAATTAGATGAACTCAGTGTTACACTGACAATGGCAATTATTACCCGGCTTTCTTAATGATCTTTCGGTTGTGTAAGAAGCTTGATTCTGATTGATCAGAACCCCTTGACGATGGTTATTAACTTTCACTAACATGAGCAACACCAGAGACAAACTGATCACGTCATGTCAAATCAATCCACAGAAAAGAGTTCAGACACATTTACATTCTGCTTGTTGACACCATAGACCGTAAGGTGAGGGCAAAGCGTTAGCTTCAGTTGGCGTCATATTGGTAAGCAATGTGGCTAAAACGTTAGCTTCTGTTAGCATGCTAAACCGTCAGGCTACGGACGTTTTCATCTTGGATCCTGTCCATCAATCTGATGAAGGAGTGGAGCAGGTGAGAGAAACTTTAGGTTAGTGATCTCTACAAAGAAAGTTAAACCATGAGCGGTGGTGATGATAGCAGCAGGGTTCAAAGTTGTGACATTAGTTTCTTTTTAAAGGTGTGTGAACCACAGAGCTCAGAGAAGAAGGAGAGCTGAATGAGGACAGTTTCATGTTCAATCCACCGCAACAGGCAGAGAAGAATCCATCACCATGGAACGATCACTGACGAGGAATCACTGGGACTATGTTTAAAAACTGTAAACATAAATCATTTAAATTAATAACATCATCTTTAATCAATGTTTTTAACAATGTGTTTGTATTTTAAATTAGTAGCCGGGTAATAAGTGGGATAATGTATGGTTAGCAGGTTGATATGGGAAAAAGAATCCCGGCAGGGTGAGACAAGACCCAACGTGAAGCGGAGGGGACTTGACCACCAATAACAACCTGCTAACCATACATTATCCCTTACTTAACACATGGATAATAACTTTTAAAGTAGGCTAAAGTACCGTACACACTCTTTTCGTCAGCCCCCTTATTATGCCGATAATTTGCCATTTAGTTTTAAGTATGAGAAACGGTGGGTTCATGAAATGAACATGGCCTACAGACTGGTGCGAAAAATGCATCCTTTTTGAACGATACCAGATGTGGCCACAGGCAATATCTGTTCCAAACTGTGTGGCCATTGTGTACCGAACACCTAGTCAGTCCTGCCGATCCAGTGTGCCTTGCTGCTCTTCCCAGTGCTGTGGGCCGTTATATAACAGTACTGGTTTCAGCAACAAGAGTAACCTGCAGTGCCATCCCTGACACACATTCTTTCTCTTGAGCCCTCCACACTTGTCTCCTTCCTGTCATCCAAATCTCAGCTATTTCTATCTTGTCAATTAAACGCTCTCTTGAACTCTTTGTTTCACTAGGTGTTTCTCTTTATCCAGTGCCACTTCCTCTCTGCTCACACTCTTTATGGTGTCTTTTGGCTGCTTTCCAAAATTATAGGATATTGCTCATCCTCTTCCACTTTAACCTATTTTACCATGGGGCCATCTGTCTACCATACTCTCAACTCCCTAAAATTATTAGTTAAGTATTTATGAATTATTATGAATTATTATGAATTAGTTTCCCTTCTGAAACTTGCTCTCTGTCTGCGATTCAGTGTTTTTTACTCCTTTTTGTTTGTTCTTGGCCTCATAGCTATGACTAACAAGCTAGTTGTGAAGAGAAGGCATTCCTATACATCGACATGCAGGTTCATATAAAACATAATTCATATTATCAAATAGTTATTTGTTGTGATATGTGTGATTATGTTTTTAAGGACATTCTCCTTGGCTGAACACTGGCTTCAGATTGGGTAAACTATTATCAATCAATCAATCTTTATTTGTATAGCGCCAAATCACAACAAATGTTATCTCAAGACTCTTTTCAAACAGAGCAGGCCTAGACCACTCTATGTCAAATTATGAACAGAGACCCAACATCAAGACAGGATAAGATCCAGTCCCATCTTACAGACAGGACTCAGTCTGATCTCATCTTAATCCACCATGAGCAGAGCACTTTGCTGCATTTATCAAGTTACAGAGGCAAGGACAAACTTCCTTTAACAGGCAGAAACTTCCAGCAGGACCAGACTCATGTTAGACACACATCTGCTGAGACCGGGGTGTTACTGTGACAAACTCAATTTCCCAGGAGGATAGACATTTCTAGGCTGTTGTCACACCTAAGGCTTGTTTGCTTTTTTGCATTGGGTGAAAGTCGCCAGAGTCACCATTTACACCATAACACCAGCTTCAAGATGCTAACTAATGTTAGCCAGTTTATGTACATAAAATTCATATTTGGCTGACTTGGAGCAGTGAAATGGTTGAATTCTTCAATGAGCATTTACTGTATGTTCAAAAATATAGAAGTTTACAAGCGCCTGAGTCAGTGCATGAATAACCGTGACTTACACTGCTCTGCTGAGTAAAGAGTCACACTTAGGCCCAGAAACTCTGAAGCAGTATGCAAATGTATGAGACTAGCTGGACAAATGTGGAGGTTCTAATGATGAGAAGCGCAATCTCCCCTGGTTGGAGAGAGTAGTGAGCAGCTACTTGTTGTGGTTGCTGGGTTGATGGCGTTCTCACTAAAACAAATCACTCCAGAGTTTGATGTGAAGCGGGCTGAGTCCATCTCTTTTAGGTAATCTCAGTTTGTTTCTTTTGTTCCCCTTCAGAGTGCAATGCTTCAATAACAGGTATAAAATTAATCTATAAAAAGAACCATGTGCATGGATCTATCAGACAGGTCAGTGTATTAGGCATTCGTTAGAAGTGTTTATCAGGTGGTCAGTTTCTTTGTGGTGGTTTTCTGTTGAATTGATTTGCTGGAATGAAGCCTAAGAACATGCAACATAACACATTCTCACCTGCTAACCTTATGGATCCCCAGTTTTGTCCCCATTGTTCTTGTTTTAGCATTCTGTTACTTTTCCCTTCTGGTCATGCAAATGATCCTGGTGCTCTAGCTTCCTACAGGGGAAGGGGGGAGGTGCAGTCTATAGGAGTCTGGAAATGCAGTGAGAGTGCCTATATTTCCTTCAGCCGATGCCCTGGTCAGAGAGTGCAGCAGCTCCACGCTGTATTTTCCATACTGTCACCCATACCCACCCTCTCTCTTTCTCGTCCTTGACTTTCCAACTGCACTATTTCTCTTTGCTATGGAATTCCATCTTCCTGCACATGGCTGGCACTGAAGAGGACATGTTGTATATGTGAGCCTGCCTGTATATATGTGCGCGTGTGTACCTCAGCCCAAAAGTATGGGGCGCCGTTTGTAAAGTTGTGCACACTGAAATTAACAGCAACATTTCTCAGAATTAAGCTCCAAAACAACGCAGTGTACATTTTGAAAGTAATTTTTTTGATCACATTGAGAGCAATACTTGTGATCTTCTTCCACTTTATTTGTTAAAATCACAGTTGGATATAAATGTTAAATGTTAAATATGAATATTGATTGTTTAATCTCAATGTTAAATGTTAAAACTAAATGCTAAATGTTGCTCAGCAATCCTAAATATTAAGCTAATATGCAAATCCACACTGCCGCCTAGCGGAAATACCAAAATAAAAGCTTCATAAAGTGATACAGATATCCTAACCACAGTCTCTCAGTACTGACTCCTATGGGTTACTAGCCGGACTGCCCGCCGTCCATAATGTGCACTGATTTAGCAGAAAATATTAGAGGCAGTTTTGGAGGCCATTAAAAGATTTCACAACTCTCAATCAATCAATCAATCTTTATTTGTTTAATAACAACAATTGTTATCTTAAGACGCTTTACAAACAGAGCCGGTCTAGACCATGCTATGTTCCATTATGAACAGAGACCCAACACCAAGACAGGATAAGATTCAGTCTGACTCCACCTTAATCCACCATGAGCATTGAACCTCACAGTATTTAGCTAGTTACAGCGGAGATGAAAAACTTCCTTTAACAGGCAGAAACCTCGAGTAGAACCAGACTCATGTTAGAAAGACATCTGCCTCGCCTGAGTTGCTCAGAGACAGGACTGACTCAGTCTGTCATACTGGCAAGTTAAGTTGCTATTGCTAAGTCTGTATCGCTTTATGAAGCTTTTATTTTGGTATTTCCGCTAGGCGGAAGTGTGAATTTGCATTGAAGCTAAATATTTATCACAAAGCAACATTTAATATTTAGATTTAACGTTTAACATTTAAATTTAGATTTAACATTTAACATTTAAATTAAGATTTAACATTTAGATTTAGATTTAACAGTGATTACAACTCAGATATATTTTTCATAACAAAATTAAATGTGAAGAAGAGCACAAATTTTGCTCTTAAATGTGATAAAAAAAATTCGCTCTACGTTTTTAAGACATTTAAGAGCTAAATGTGGAGAATTGTAGTTTACAAACAGCGCCCCATACCAAAGCTTTGTAGAACTCAAGCAGAGTTTCTGTGCACACTGTTTGTACAAACACATTAAGAGGAATGGAGAGATTGTTTTTGACTTTCTGAAAGCCTTTTGGAATAGCTTAATGTGTTTCTTTATAAGTTGGATTTCTGAAGTTGAACACAGAGTAATATTGATCTGAAATGTAATTTCTGTATTTCACCATCAAGGGGTTTCCTCGAGGAAACAAGCAGTCAGGCACTGAGAAAACACTTGAAGCCATGATGCGTGCGCAGCCGTAACTGTTGACACACAGTAAAGGGGTCTATAGGATGCACAACATATTTTAAAAAGACATACATATTATATGAACATAAAGGAATTGGGAGCATAGCCTAATGTAAAGTAATGAATTGAAATAGAAAAAGATGAAATGGAATGAAGTTCTGCTCAACCTGGAAGTCATTGTTCTCACCTGTAAGTGAAAGCTGTTCTTATATTAAACCTTTATCGCTACTGTCACACATCCGTAAGAGCAAAGATGTTAGTGTTATAAATGCACATCTGTGCGACATCACAGGCAGATGCTGACTCTTATATCCCCGATCGAAGGTAATCTGCATCTGTATTGATTTGTTTGGGATTTTTTTAATCATCCAGTTGTGTGTGTACTGTAGGTCAAAGTATGTCTCCATCAGGCTAACATCATGCTAATGAGGAAGAGGAATCGAGGTAGAGAGTGAACCCACTAGCTCCTTCTGCTCTCCAATCCCATCTGTTTGACACACAGAGGAAGGGAGGGAGGGAGGGAGAGTAGACGAATGAGACCGGGGCCAGATCAGGCTGAGGGAGGGTGTGGGGGTGGATTGGGGGGAGGTGCTGTTTAGGGAAAGGCAGGGAGTGAAAAAAAATCAGAGGGAGGCAGGCTGGGGGTTGGGCTCTGAGCCTGTGCATGTGTATGTGAGGAAGAAAGAGAGAAAGCAGCAAGCAATACATGTGTATGTCTGTGTGTGTTTGTGCGCGTGTGTGTGCTCCCTCTGTTCCTTTCCTTTCTTTGTTTGACTACTGAGTGGAAAAAAGCGAGACAGAATATAGACATAGAGAGAGGGTGAGGAAGAGAAACACAGACAGCGAGGAAGATCTAAAACGAGTCACTTCTTTAGAGAAAGAAGAGAAACCAAGAAAGACAAAGGATTATTTCAGTCTGTTTCTTTCGTTTCCTCCTCTTGCAGATTGTAAAATCAGCAAAATATAAACAACCAATAACAACAAACCGCTGAATGCATTTGACAACAGTGTCATATTCAGGAGCAGTGTGTGTATTGTGTGCTGGCTCAGTACGCCTGTGTGTGCTGAGGAGGTGGGGGGAGGCAGCCAGTGCAATTTAAAGGGAAAATACAAAGCACACACAAAGCTGGGAGCACAGGCAGCCCGGCAAGGCAGCACGAAAGGCAAGGGAAGGAAAGGTTGCAGGATTCTGCTTAACCGGCCGCTTTCACCAACAAACCTCTTTTGGATTTTACTCCACCCAGTGTCGTCCTGAGCTCAACCGGAGCACAGCCACGGTAAGACATGCTTCCCATCCATAGCTCTCAGCTGTTCCACTGCTACCGCTCTACAGACAAAAGCAGGAGAAAGTTGCTGTGTATGTGTATGTGTGCAGATAGAGAGGAGCTAAGCTAAGGCTGATGCTAAAGCTAAAAGGCGTGAGGAATGCAGCACAAAGGGAGCTTGTGTGCTCCAGCTGGGGCTGTGTATGTGTCTTTGTGGACGGGCTTGAATGTTTATGTCACGGGGCTTCCCAAACTTTGGCATGTGAAGGATGGCTGAAAATAGACAAGCACTTCACTACAGAGCCTCTTTTTAGTAGAAGATGTGTCCTGTCCTGACTTATTGTGTGCATGAGGATGAGAGACTGAATCCTCCTTTAGGAACAGTCCCAACACCGTCTCTTCTAGAGACCTTAAAAGCACAAGGAGTGAAAATGAGGCATTTGTAATTTTACTGGGTAACAAAAAGAGGGGTGTCTCAGGTCCCAACATGTTAGAAACCCAGCAGTTCATTTCATTGCAGGGTGATTTAAATACCCAGGGCTCCACAGCCATCTGGCTCTCTGGCACAAACACAAAAACCCACATTTTGACTTTTCTATCTCTTTCACTGTCTTTTCCCCGTCTCTCCTTCTCTTTCATCATCACCTATTGCTCTTTGCTTAATGAAATGCCAGTCTGGAAGAAAGGTTTCTCTCTTTTCTTCTCCTGGTCAGTTCTCTACATTTTTGTTTTCATCTGTGTCAACCCTGTCTTGAAACAGAGAGGTGAACATTGGTCTGGTGATTTTGCTGCCTAAGCATTAATCAGTGAGTGCCTCTGTCTCCTACACACACTAAACAGAGGCCGGTGCCCCAAAGACTTCTTTACACACAGTAAATCACACACTCACAAAGACACACATCCAAACACATAGTGCTCAGTGTGACTGTGTGTTGGCCTGTCCTGGTCGTGGTGTAGGGGTCTTTAAGGTTTCTCCTGGTTGTCTGGCCTGTGATCAGCTTTGTTTGTAAATGTGAGGGTTGCAGATAAGGAGATATAGCATCAAGCATTGTGTGTGTGTGTGTGTGTGTGTGTGTGTGTGTGTGTGTGTGTGTGTGTGTGTGTGTGTGTGTGTGTGTGTGTGTGTGTGTGTGTGTGTGTGTGTGTGTGTGTGTGTGTGTGTGTGTGTGTGTGTGTGTGTGCCCTCACTGTGCGAGTGTGTGAGAAACACAACACTTGTGCCGAAGTCTGCCTGGAGGTAGTGTGTGTGTGTGTGTGTGTGTGTGTGTGTGTGTGTGTGTGTGTGTGTGTGTGTGTGTGTGTGTGTGTGTGTATAACTTTGTCCAAATTAAGCCCATACCATCCCCCACCTCACGTTTGAACCAACACAAATATTCCTTGAATAAAACCATCACGGCTGTATAAAAAAACTCATGATGTAAAATGATCCCTTCTGTACTCTTTCACACACACACACGTGAGCTCAGGGCACATGCGCACACACACTTCCATTTCCATTTTGTCTTACACACACACAGAAGAAATCAAGTTCTTTTCTTCTTCTCTTCATTCGTTTCTTTGCAGCAGAAGTAGCGCATTCTCTACTTTTCACATTCTTCTTCTTTGTTTTTCTTTTTTTATCCCTCCACTATTTCCTGTCCAGCTGCGATTATCCAATAGGGGCATGCCAAGTACAGTTCAACCAGGGTTGCCTGCTCTGGGCTGGAATACATTATAGCAGTACACTGACTACCTGATATAGCCTTTCCAGATTAGGAAATACTCTACACAGAACATAGCAGGCCCTAATACTGTGCTAATCTGTTTATACACGACTGCCTGCCCCACACACAGCTTGGTTGTATTAAACAGCCTGCGATGTCATTGGTTAATGTTGATACATGAATAGAAATCATTATAAAAAGCAGATGAATGGTGTAAACACATTCTGTGATATGGAAGAATTGAATTGATAACATACAGCAGGGGTTCCCAAACTTTTCAGCCCCTGACCCCCAAAATATAGGTGATTGATTGATTGATTGATTGATTGATTGATTGATTGATTGATTGATTGATTGATTGATTGATTGATTGATTGGTCCCAATTGAAATCACATCGTTTTAAAATAAAATGCAAACGAAAGGAATTCTTCTTAACTCGTAGCTTCTCCGATCCAGCAGCCACGAAGTGTTCAGCCTACCTTGCCCTTGTAGATCATCTGTATTTCTTTAAATGAAATCATTCTCAGTTAAAAAAAACACTAAAACAACGTGACAGCGTAGAAGTAAACCAGACATTAAAACCTTGCATAGGATTAAACAACCTTCATTGTGACACGACAGAGCTGCATTTATAGTTCAACACATACACGTGTGTGTGTGTGTGTGTGTGTGTGTGTGTGTGTGTGTGTGTGTGTGTGTGTGTGTGTGTGTGTGTGTGTGTGTGTGTGTGTGTGTGTGTGTGTGTGTGTGTGTGTGTGTGTGTGTGTGTGGAGTCGTGTCAAGTAGTTGTGTGTGTGGAGTTGTGTGGCAGGGGGGTTCAGTTTTGCATAGTCATTAGTTGAAGGATGGGGTGGCCCAGACCAGCTGTGAGTGAAAATGTGCATGCCGCAGATAAAGAACGGGGATGTGGCCATGATGATGGTTTATTCTGGAGCTGTCTGTGTAACAACAAGCCGTTTCCTGCACTGACAGCCACTAGGACGCTACCAAAACCTCCAAACCCCATCATGTCCATGCAGATGTGTCAAAGGGTATATATTAGTGCCGTCAAAGGACTTTTTTTCTTTTGATTGCGATCAATTGCATGATTTCCATAGGTAACTTGTGATGAAATATTAAGTTAATCACACATTTTTTCTCTTTTGTAAATATAACTTAAAGTTAGGGATGTAAGGATACACTCAACCCAAGATACAATTCAAATCCCGATTTTTGGTTCACGATACGATTCACTCACGATTCTCTAACGATTTTCAAGAAAACTGGATTGAATTCAAAACTTAAATAATTATTATTTAATTTCAATTCTCAGATATGGAGAGTTGGGATATATATTTGTTCTCTTATATTGCTTTATAAACAAAGTCATCCTTTTCCATTTTTAAGGTGTGTTATAACTCAAATAAAACCACGGCACACTTTTTCAGCACCTTGCAAAAAAACTCAAAAATGAGCGTACAAAAATACCTTGTTGGAACATTTCAGAACAATTCTAAAGAAATGGAAAGTGAACGATTCTCAAATGAAAGTATGAAATATTAAAACAAATATGGTCAATCTCTTTAAATAAACTAAAGTGCAGCTTATGCTCTTGGCTGTGAGTTGACATGTTTTTCTTCAGGAATATCAGGGAAAGACAAAATGCTGCTGTACCTCAGACTGTAAACACAAAGGTGCATCCTAAACTGCTAGGTCTTCACCTGCTGCCGCCATGTCTGTTATGCTCCACTCAGCCAGTGATGAGAGGGCAGCACAAGAGAGTTCATGATGCCAAACAAGTGGAGTGAAATTCAGATAGCGCCTTCTAGTGTTTAGAAATGACATTGAAATGCAAATTATGTTGAATCGATTTTACTCCGCCCTTATTTGTACCGATTTTTTTACCGTCTTGTCATATATCCTTACATCCCTACTTAAAGGTATATTTTCAAATTTGTAATACTCTTGGCAAGATTGGAGTGGACTGCTTTATGCAAATGTATGATTATTATTATTGCAATATGACAAACAATGACAAACATTGTCTAGAAAGGTGCTGCATGCTTCAAAAACAAGCTAACGCTAACTAACAATGACAAGCCCACAAAGCAACAACAGATGAGTGTATTGACTAGTGTTACATTAAAAGTAAAGGTAATACTAACACAACGTAGTGTCCAACCTTACACCTGTAAAGGCTCAGTAAATAACAGGCCTTGCATGTCCACAGCATCAGCTGTGATGTCAGGAGCATTAGCTGTTAGCTTGGCTACTGGTTTGGATCAGCGATGTACTCCGGTTGAAACTCAGTTCACATCAACAATGAATACAAAACACGTTGATCTTGTGGAGAGAACCATCTGACAAGGCTTTGTGGATGTACTTGCCATACAAAAGACCCGTGTCTTTATCCATTTCAGCTTCGAGGGTTTGTTTCTGTCTGCCATCAACAACTGCTAGCAGCATTTAGCGGCTATCCCCTAACATGGTTAGCATCAGAGAGTTACAGACAACAGGATGAGGATTGCCACACAGCAGTCTACTCGACAGAACTTTACATCAACAATACAATGGCAGGTCTTCACTGTGCTGTATTCGCTATCACACATGAGTAGTAGCCTAGCATCTGCACCAACTCGTCACAGATCAGAGTCTCTCAGTCAGAAATACTGTCAGTGGTCAGAGCATAAGAACATGGGTTTCATATGAACTACACAAAAAGGAGGCTCTACTCTGTGGCGCTATTATGTACTGCAGTTATACCTCTAGACTGACTGTTCCAGCAGGTCCTGGGTCATATCATAGAACATCAAAGATCATAGAACATGAGTGCGTATAAAAAATGGATGGCGTCAGAGAAAATTTGCATAAATGCATGAAGACACGCAAGAGAAAGGAAGTGAGGAAGTGTGTTTTTGTGATTGAATGTATTTGTGCATGTGTGCTGCTCTCGTCCTTACCCCTCCTCAGCCCTTGTGCAGTCCCTCTCCAGCTGAAGGGGGGAGATTGTGCATTCATTGGAATGGAGGCTGAGATGGCAGGGGGGAGGAGAAGGATGAGGGTGAGGATGATTGAGTGTGCTGCCTGGAGAAGAAAAAGACAAACAGAGGAGAGAGAGAAGAGAGGGGGAGGGGATGGTTGCCTTGTGTTTAAAAACAGGGTGGAAAGGGGGAAGAGAAGAAGAGGAGTAGACAGACAGGCAGGAGAGGAGGTGAGGGGAGGATGGCTGGCTGGCTGGCTGGCTGGCTTGTCGGCTGTCTGGCGCCGTGGCTGGGTTGTGTCTGTGGAGAAAGTGGCTGGAGCGGAGTTCGCCTCATGTTCAAGTACTAATTTAGAGACACTTCATTGTGAAGAAATAACAGTTTCCTTGTTTTCTGATTTATAGTTCTTCATTATTTTAGTCTTCAGACGGTTTATGTGATTCCTTATTTCCAGTATAAATGTTTGGCACTCTTATAGAGCTACCTTGGAGAAAACCCTGCAGAACACAGGAATTGTCTACTAAGCATTATTTACCAAACCAAAGGCTTCATTTAGGCTTTTCACCTAATTAATGTAGTCTTAGAGCGCACTCACACTAGGCAAACGTACCATGCCCAAGCATGTTTCACCCCTAAAGTCAAGTTTGTTTGACTGGTGTGAGTACTTTGTGCTCAAGCACATTAAACTCCCTGGGCCGTTCAGGGTTGAAAGAGGTGGGTTTCAGCACAGTTGCTCATGCACGAGCACAGCAAGCACAAAAAGTGGACATGATATGGACATTATGTATTATCGCCAATTATGTCAGTGGACCATATCTGACCAAAATGACACAAAAGAAGCCACAAAGTTAGAAAAGATGGTCATGTTCTCTGTATTGTTGTCCATTGTGTTGAAAGGTGCTTTTCAACCAGGAACTTTTAGTTCCAGGAACTACACTTTAAGGAGCTAAATGGTTCCTGTGGCCTATTGTTGTCTGCATTTCAACAGCAGCCTCAAGTGAAGATTATGCAAACCAGGCCAGGGAAACTGTAAAACCTGAATCGTGTCCCGTCTCCTGCTTTCCTGTTTGTAATCAAGACATCTACTTTATTGAACTGTAAAGTGCTACTGCTAAAACATACTATTTCCTGGCATTGCTGTTTTAAGATGATGTTTTTTTTTTTTTAAATTAACAACTGGGGACTTTTATTGGTTAGAATTTGTCAGAAATTAAATGTGTTTAAAATTTTTGTATTTTAACTAAGCTTTAGCAGCATTCTCATCAGGAGTTTCAGTATCTACTTTGATTTAGAGAGACAGCCAAAGCTTTCTTCTTTCAAATATCTTGGACCTGAGATAACCAAGTCATCCGTTGAAACAAACCTTCAAGTAGGTACAGGTGCTGTAACAGAGATGCAAATCCCAGCATCTCTGTTACTTGCTGGCATTGAACTAACTAAGAAGAAGGCACACGCTTAACTGAACCACTGAAGTGTCAGAGTGGAACAAGCAAACCAAAGAACCACTTCTCATCTGGTTTTCGATTCTAAACCCTTCTGACTTTACAACAGCATCATGATACTTAAGTCCCAATTTAACATTTTGGGGATTTTAGTATTCCAGTACTAGGTGGGATATATCACAATTTATTAACTTTTATAAACTGCACTTAATGTCCACAAAGGAAAACTGTTTTGTTGATGGGAAAAATCCTCTCTGTCATCTCACTTCAGTCATTTCAGTATACACAACGGGAGACAAGCACACAGACTGACTACCACTGTGATAAAGGTTGTATACACCTTTAACTGAACTCAAAGCTAACATGCGAAGACAACTGTAATGTCACGTTCAAACCAGACACGAATGATTGTGACACGCAAATACAAATGGGAGAATGTTTTATGTTTACTCGCTTAACTTGAATAGCTCACTCAATTTGCGCAACAAAATCACGTGAACACGAGTGCCCAAGATGGGAATTTTCACAAGAGGGGCGGGGTTCCCAGGCCACACCAGTCTGTTGTTATCAAACAAGGTTGAGCTTTAGTACATTGAATGCGTAAGCCGGTTATGCTAAAGGGGGCGGAGCTAACTTCAAAATATCCCATGCCAGACTCACCAGATAATACTCCTCACTCCCTCCCCGAGAGCCCACAGCATGCATGTGCGCCGCGTCATGGCTGCGACATGGCTTTGCTCCGTCCGAGGGCTTGCACCCTGGTCCACAGGTCGGAGCAGCCAGGATCAGCTGGGTCCAGCATAGAGAGAACTACATACAGAAAACAGGTTACAGAGCCTTTCTTTGGTTGAATTTCTGCTCATTTGGACAGTATTCATTTACTTTGTGCTTCTGTCATCACTGAGTATGCTGCAAAACTGTAAAGTTTCGTTCTTGCAGGTTTAGATGAGTATAATATAAATAATTCTGCTTTATGTTGTTGTCCTGTTACCTTCTGACACAGCTATCATCTTAAAGTCCTGTTACCTTCTGACACAGCTATCATCTTAAAGTCCTGTTACCTTCTGACACAGTGATCATCTTAAAGTCCTGTTACCTTCTGACACAGCTATCATCTTAAAGTCCTGTTACCTTCTGACACAGTGATCATCTTAAAGTCTTGTTACCTTCTGACACAGTGATCATCTTAAAGTCCTGTTACCTTCTGACACAGCTATCATCTTAAAGTCCTGTTACCTTCTGACACAGTGATCATCTTAAAGTCCTGTTACCTTCTGACACAGCTATCATCTTAAAGTCCTGTTACCTTCTGACACAGTGATCATCTTAAAGTCCTGTTACCTTCTGACACAGTGATCATCTTAAAGTCCTGTTACCTTCTGACACAGTGATCATCTTAAAGTCCTGTTACCTTCTGACACAGTGATCATCTTAAAGTCCTGTTACCTTCTGACACAGTGATCATCTTAAAGTCCTGTTACCTTTTGACACAGTGATCATCTTAAAGTCCTGTTACCTTCTGACACAGTGATCATCTTAAAGTCCTGTTACCTTCTGACACAGTGATCATCTTAAAGTCCTGTTACCTTCTGACACAGTGATCATCTTAAAGTCCTGTTACCTTCTGACACAGTGATCATCTTAAAGTCCTGTTACCTTTTGACACAGTGATCATCTTAAAGTCCTGTTACCTTCTGACACAGTGATCATCTTAAAGTCCTGTTGCAGTCGACCTGGATCACAGATATGTGGCTGTTTGTAGCTTACATCCACAATCGATGAGTATTTCTGATCTATACGATCTTCGAACGGTCGGGAGTCCGTATATGATGTTTTATTTGGAAATTGGTGGATGTTGCATGAGATCCTCGTGCCTTACTTCCTGTCCACGCAGATTGACGCGTGCTGGGCACATTTCAGTACAGACTCAATGAGAAGCTAACCACATGATGTAATGAAAAACAGCAAATGAAGGAATACAGACAGTGAAAGAGAGAATAACAGCGTAAACCTTCAAAGAGCCTGCACATTTGTTGTGTGCACAACTATAGAATGCAGTAAAAACACAGGGATGGGCCAATTGTCATGTGTTTGTGTATCATCTCTCTCTCTCTCTCTCTCTCTCTCTCTCTCTCTCTCTCTCTCTCTCTCTCTCTCTCTCTCTCTCTCTCTCTCTCTCTCTCTCTCTCTTCATCTCTCTCTATCCCTCTCTCCAACTCGGTCTCAGCAGATGTGTGTCTAACATGAGTCTGGTCCTGCTGGAGGTTTCTGCCTGTTAAAGGAAGTTTGTCCTTGCCACTGTAACTTGCTAAATGCTGCAAAGTGCTCTGCTCATGGTGGATTAAGAAGAGAGCAGACTGAGTTCTGTCTGTAAGATGGGACTGGATCTGATCCTGTCTTGATGTTGGGTCTTTGTTAATAATAGAACATAGAGTACGGTCTGGAACTGCTCTGTTTGGAAAGAGTCTGAGGATAACGTTTGTTGTGATTTGGAGCTACACAAATAAAGATTGATTGATCAAAGTATACAATGAATTTGGAAAAGTCATCTTTAACTCTGGGATGTTCATGGGGCAATAAAAGGGAATTAAACTGCGCTTGTTGCAGGAATAGGAGGTAAGACAGAGCCTAGTTAAATCATGTTCAATCAGATACCTTAAATCAGGGGATCCCAATGTGGGGGTCAGAACCTCAAGTGGGGTCACGAGACACTAATTGGGAATCGCAAGATTTGTTGTTTTTTTTTAAGTAATTTTTTCAATTAGTTTTCTGTCTCTCTTTGTTGCTAGATTACTCCCAAGGTCAGAGTTACAGTTAGGGTTAGTTGGCAATAACAAAAGAATCAGTAGCAGCATTTAATTCATAACAGCACAGGAACACATATGCATGAAGGTGGCAAATTTTTTGTAGACCAGCTAAATAAAGTATTTCTTTGGGGGTCACGGTCCAAAAAGTCTGAGAACCCCTGCCTTAAATAATGAGAGTTTGTTGTACTTGACGGGCTGCGAACATGTCATTCTTCTTCTACAACACATGACACACATTATGCAAGAGAGCTATAAACATACAAACAGTTCCAATGTTGACTTCTGCCAGGAGATGATAAAATGCAGACACACACAAACACTCACACACACACACACACACACACACACACACACACACACACGCACAAACACACACACACACACACACACGCACTAGTCATTCATGCTGATTGAGTCAAAGTAAAATCACATCACACATCTTAGTACTGTGATATTGTGTTGATTCACACGCCGCCAAGAGTCAATAATTGACTATATTATGCAACATGAGATAAAGTTTTTGGTAGTGGAGAAATAAAACCAGTTTTTCTTTCAGTCCACCTGGCGGTGCTGTTCAGTTCTCTTCACAGTGAGCTCCTGTTTATTCCTGATCCCATAAAAAGTGAGAAGGGTCACAGAGTCTTGGGAAGCTGCACAGTGATGGAATCAATGTGTCCCATATATTCCAGATGCATGAACCTCCGCTGCTCCATACGTCACACCATACATCACTGGAGGATCTGCATGCTGATTGGCTATCATGGCGCGACAGATTTGCTAGAGTTCTTATTTTTTCACTCTCACGCAAATTTTTCTCGTGAATGAATTTTCGTCATTCACGCCAGACAACTCATACGTCTATGTTACACTTGAGACAGATAGTAGTAGTAGTAGTAGCTGTTGCCACTTGAAACCAGCACGTCCTCATCCTGACCTGTGTATTGTGATACTTATCATATCATGAGGTCCTTGTCAATATCCAACTGCAACACACAACTGCAACACACGCACGCACGCACGCACGCACGCACGCACGCACGCACGCACGCACGCACGCACGCACGCACGCACGCACGCACACACACACACACACACACACAAACCACTCAAACATTACACTGACCCCACAGTAACCTCAATTGATAGAGCCAATTGACTTACAGTAATGCATTTACCTGATTATGTTTCTAAGAAGATGGAAGGTTAATAAAGGAGAGGGCTGGAAGATGAACGTGTGTGCTTGTTTCTTAACGTCCGAGTGGTCTGACGGCTGTAATCAAAGGATCACCGATCCCCAACTCGGTCTCAGTAGATGTGTGTCTAACATGAGTCTGGTCCTGCTGGAGGTTTCTGCCTGTTAAAGGAAGTTTGTCCTTGCCACTGTAACTTGCTAAATGCTGCAAAGTGCTCTGCTCATGGTGGATTAAGATGAGATCAGACTGAGTCCTGTCTGTAAGATGGGACTGGATCTTATCCTGTCTTGATGTTGGGTCTTTGATAATAATAGAACATAGAGTACGGTCTAGACCTGCTCTGTTTGGAAAGAGTCTGAGGAGAACGTATGTTGTTATTTGGTGCTATACAAATTAAGATTCATTTATTGATTGAAGAGGGATAGAGGAGAATAAGAGAGAGAGATAGAGAGAGAGTGATGATAGTGATGAGAGTCTGGAATGTCCACAGCAGGAGGACGTCTACGGCAGCGACTCAGAGGAACCTACGAGACAAGGGAGCTCAGGGACTCTATGAAAGTCTATTGTTAGTAACTTTGATGGGACATGCATATGGATGTAAAGCGCACATCAAACCTAACTGATCCTAGATTCACACACTGCTGGCAAAGCCATGTGGTGGCACTTTGGGGGTTTAGTGTCTTGCCCAAGGACACTTCGGCATGTGGACAGCATTGAGATGACTGACTCTACCACTGAGCCATAGCCACCCCAGATCTGGTTCAATCCTGTACTTTGTAACCAGCTTACTTTGCTGTGCTAAGCTGTAATAAACCTGCAGCAAAGTTTTAGATAGAGTGATTCCCTCTCTCCTTTTTTTGGTTGGTTTCAGCAAACTCTTTAAAGCCATGCATTTGTGACAGGGTCAGGTGAGCATCCAGTGTGTTTATAAAACAGAGTTTGTGAAATCAAAGCTGTGTCTGTATTGGAGAGTTTTACAAGGATTTCTGGGTCTCTGCATTAGTGTGTCTGGAGGGCAGCGTGTGTGTGTGTGTGTGTGTGTGTGTGTGTGTGTGTGTGTGTGTGTGTGTGTGTGTGTGTGTGTGTGTGTGTGTGTGTGTGTGTGTGTGTGTGTGTGTGTGTGTGTGTGTGTGTGTGTGTGTTTACTCCAGTCCTGTAACATGATCCATCTTAAAACCCAAGCCCTGCCCTGGCTGTCTGCACACTCCCTCCCTCTCTGTCTTATATCTCTCCTGTTCTGTCTGCCCTGTCTCTCCCTCCGTCTCTCTTTCATCTCTTTTTCAAAGCCAGACTAGTAAAGGATAATGTATAGTCAGCTGTTGGTTATGCCAAATAGAATCACAAAGGGTTGAAACAAGACTTTCTATCTGGCTACTAACTAAATATTTTAACAACATGACTGATTTAAAAATGGTTTATATAAACAGCTATAGAGAACAGTCCCTTTTGATTCACAACACTTGGAATCAGGCGACATATTCTTATCTGCTTGGTTGATTTTACTTTAAACTGAACATTTCAATTCACGGTCGAGTCAGTGCCAGACATTAGGACACTTGTGTGTTATTGTTCACATAACACTGCAAGTTTTCACTGACAGTTAAGTTAGACAAGGTGAAAGGGACTTCTGCAGGTACTTTTAGGTTATAGGAGCTCTGCATTCGACACGCTTTTAAAAATGCACAAGGCAAAACAGACACCTTTTAACACCAGCTCTGCTGCTGTTGGCTCGATTGCTTAACAGAATCCAAATTTATAAAAAAAAAAACATGTTGTTTAATGGAAACTATCATTTTGTTGTGATATTTACGGATATCATGCTAACAAAAACTAACGTTTTTGCCACACAGTCAACGAGCAGAAGTAGAAACTGCCTTAACTCTTCTGTGTGTGATCTGGTTGTCTTTGGTGTTGCTCTCATTAGTAATAACAACCATTGTCAAGGATTTTTCGTAAATGTGTTCTGATAAAGGTTTCTCAGACACTTTGAAGTCAGGTGTGATGTTATGATGTGTTCTTAAACTGCAGAATAGTTTGCACCCGTGTTCTGAAATTGATGAACGTCAGTGTCCCCTTAAATTGAAGGCATCTGCCAGTAGTTACTATAAAGTATAACGGCAAAATTCCACCGGATCCATGTCCGCCTCAGATCTGTTACAGCATCGGATCTGATAGGCTTCTATTCTAGTCAATGTGTTAACTTCCACTGGATCCGTTCCGTCGGAGCCCTCCCAATCAGATACACAAGACTTCTATTTTTGCCAGATGCCGGAGCACGACGCATCAATCCCAACAGAGAAGATGGAGCGGGACAGGAAGTCAGGCACCAAAACAAAATGAAAACATCTGGTTAATTTTCAGAATAAAACACTCTGTGTTATCACCAGATCGTATTTCACTTAACTACAACAAAAAACCGTCATGATGAGCGGAGCCAGGCCTGGAGTCAACAGGACAGAGGTTTTCAGAGGACCAGAAAGACAACATGGATGAGGAGAGGAGGATGAGAATCCTTGATCCAGTGATTACCACGGGAAAACCTCGGTCACATGACTCCAGCTGTCCTGCTCCGTGCTGCGTTCTGAAAACACAACCCATTGGTGTTGACGAACGAGAGCCGGACCACAGCGGATCAGAAACAGACCAGACACAGATCTGGTGGAAGTCCCGGGTTAATTGAGGTGCAGCTTTGACAAGGTTTAGTGTACCCAGTATTTGCAGGGTTTTTTCCAGGAGCTGAACAAGCATTAGCTCGATGTTGACAAAAAAGAAGAGCCTTCATGATTGTGTATAATTGAATATTTCATTTGAATGCAGCACTGCTTGGTGAAAACATTTCAAAAAGTGCACTTGTTTGATTCAAACATTCAGGATGGTGCTTTCCTCATTTTTTCCTCATGTGCCTTCATGTATAGTTTATCAACTTCTTTATGACCATCATTTCTGCTTACATCAACCAAAAGCTCAACAGCACTGTGAACTGGAAAATGATATATATTTTTTACCAACAAAGACTTAATTCCATATTAGCAATTAATACAACAAAAGTAAAAGTACTCGATGCAAAATAAAGCAATTCCATGCTGTATTGATTTTTCCCCACCTTGCAGCTCCACATCCTCACAAAACTTGCTTCCTCATCCTATATGCACCAAACCCACCTTTTTACTCTCTCTCTTCTACATACGCTAAGGTGCAGTGGCCCCCCACTGCTGCTTGCATCACTAATCCTCCCTCTTTTTATATTCAGTTATCAGAACCATGAACATTGGAAAAAGGAAACTATGAGCATAGATGTATTCTTCAGGCACAAAAGACAAGTGATGCTTTCAAGTGACTTGGAGAGTTTTGAAGCCTTAAATGAGAGAGATCTAAGAAATTAAAAACTCCCACACTCATCAGCTGATGGCCACAAGCCAACATGTGTGGGTGCTTTTAATACATCGGAGAACAGTTATAGCCATAACAAGTGTTACAGCCCAAAGTTGAGTCTTCCTCCTTCCTGCTACCCACTCTTACAAAGTATGCCATGAGAAATCTTTCCATTTATCTTATTTCACCAAGTCAAAGGCTCAGACCGAAGGCTCTTCTGAGCCTGTTATGTAAAGTGACCAAACAAATCAGTTTTTTAGCAAAGCTATATTTGAGAATTGTGTTCTGTGTACTTTCCAGGTGTATATTCGCTGTTCTTCTTTAACTATGAAGTCTTTTAGTGGCTGATGTTACATTGTGTGCATTAGCAAACACTTTTAAATGATACCTTCTAATAAAAAGAAAGACGTTACATTTCTTAACCACAGTCAGTATCTGGATTTCTTTTTCAAGGTATGAATCAGTGAACGTCAAATCTTCACTCTGTGTCCCTGTTTTTATGTTACATACAAGAAAATCCTTTTTTGTTTTTTATCTTTCACCCAATCAGCCATCCCCCTCCCCTTCCCCCACACACATTGCATTTGTGTGTTTCTGTATAAGTGTGTGCGCAGGGTAATTGAGGTGAGCGACCTTGCTGTTTGTGTGAAGAGAGGGAGGCAAAGGATGAGTTGGATAGGAGAAGAGGGTGAAGGGGAGGATGGATGGATGGATTGGGGGTTATGCTCTAATATGCTGGCATACTGATATATTGTCTCCATGCATTAAGGAATGTTTGTCATTCTATTGTGAAAAAGAATATTTTAGTGGGTGGAAGCATGTTCCTCTGCTGTAATGTCCTCTGCATGTGACATGGACATGAGATCATATTAACACACACACACAATGTGCTTTTAATTATTCCATTTTACTTAAGAAAATAAGATTTGGAGGAGTCTAAATAATGTTTGTCTTTAGGAGCCTTGTGTGTAAGTAGTAAGCAGACAAACACAAAGGTTATTTTCAATAATATTTGCAAAATAATCAAACACAAATTAACAAAAGATTAAAACAGAAAACAGGTTTTTATGAGAAACAATTCAAAGAGCCCTTTTTCCCTCAATGGTTATGGTGGAAGAGTTCTTGGTTTGGGCTCTGAGGGGATCCTTGATGAGAGTGCTGATATTGTCCTACCAGAGGTTATAGAGTTCAATTCAGTTCAGCCTATTACCAGTTTTTTTTTCCAGTTAGCACGCCATCTTTGAGTCCAGGTGTCCAGAACTAAAGTTGGTTGAATTCTCCAAGGACTTGCTTTGGTCAAGGTTTGCTTGGTCTACTGTTTGCCAGCAGATTACAGCTAGCATGTGTAGCACTAGCACACATTGTAATTCATGTGCTAACTGTCCACAACAGTTGATGGAAACTTTCCTGAACTCCTCACAAAGAACATTTTAGACGTTGTCCTCAAATTCATTTGAGATTGAAACAGAAACAAGACTAGCAAGCTGAGGCGCCCATCCCCCTCCACTCCTCTCCTCTCCTCTGCTTTCTACACAGTAGCACAGTGCGTCTGTGTCATGTTCTGTTCTGGCGTCCCAGAGTGACCCCACCAACACCACCATACAAGTGAGATATTATTTTTGAAATGTTATCTGATGAAGCACACACAAATATAGAGCTGTCTTTGTGCATACATTAATAGATCCAAACACCCTCGCTGGTTGCTTCATGCAGAATCTATCTGCCTGTGTGAACAATGCCCTGAGCAGTGTGTGTGTTCATGGCCTTAGGCCCCTCCCCCTGGAGGGAGAGACAGACAGGTGTGGACCACATTGAGTTCCGCCTCATTTCCTCTGCCCTGCGCAGCTGGTCAAGGACACACATTTACACAAACACACATATGCAGGCATTTCTCTGAGACACAGTCATGCACGCTGCACACGTGTAAACACTCAAACATACGTGACAAAGACAAAGACATGATGCTGGAAGATCAAATGCTGCATTAGCATAGACTGACTCTGTGTGTGTGTGTGTGTGTGTGTGTGTGTGTGTGTGTGTGTGTGTGTGTGTGTGTGTGTGTGTGTGTGTGTGTGTCTATATACAGTATAGATAGATAGATGGATAGCTAGATAGATAGATAGATAGATAGATAGATAGATAGATAGATAGATAGATAGACAAAGATTTATTTATATACATAGACATTTATTTATATATGTATGTATATATATACATATATGTATGTACATATATGTATGTATATATACACATATATATACATATATGTATATATATATATACATATATACATATATGTATATATATATATATGTTTATATACACACACAAACATATATATATAGACATACATACATATATATGGACAGAAAAAAAGAGAGATTTATAGATATATTTATATATATATATAGATAGAAAAAGATTTATATAAATAGACACTATCTATATATAGAACTATCTCCTGAGCAGTTTAACTTCCCCAGAATTACTTTTAGACCCTGGTTCCTGCTGTTGAAATGTGACGGGTTCCTCAAAATGTCCCTGGTTCCTGGGGAAAGTTCCTGCTGTCAAAATAACCTATTGTGAGCAGATGCAGAGCACACCACACACTACACACATTCTTTCACATTTGTAGGAAATTGCTCAACTTCATGCTGTTGCATAACTTACTTGTGGGTTCAAACACTCTATCATTGTTAATCGCACTGAGTGTTGCTGCTTGCTAGTTAGAAATGTCAACTGTCAGCCTTCTGTATTAACCAGGTATGAAACTGTAAAAGCTAACAAACACACATTGGTGTGATCGTAGAAGCCTGAGTCAGGCTGTTTGTATTTGACAGTTAAGTCACATGGTGTTGTGCAACTGGATAGTACAGTTAAGCACCTCTGCACTGGTATGCAGGCTTGGCAGGGCTTGCTTTACTACTCTAACTTAACACACGCTCTCTCTCTCACACACACACACACACACACACACACACACACACACACACATACACAAATACACACACACACAATTACATGCAGGCATACTAATACACTGTACCCCCCATATAGTTATGGTTCATCTTGGGCTTTTTCACCTTCTTCATAAAAGCAGCGTTAAGTCTCTTTACATACGCATACACATGCACGGCAAAGAGGCAGATATGTTTCAGTGCCAAGTAAGTCGTCTCTCAAACAGAAGGTTAAGGGTTTTATTATAGGTCCTGCTGTCCACATGCAGAAGTGTCCTTGGGCAAGTCCCTGAACCCCAAGTCATCCCTGGTGGTTGTGCCAGTGGTGTGTGAATGGAATTAGTTTGTACTGATCTGCGCTTAACAGAGTAGCCTGAATGTGGTGTGAATGGATGAATGTGACCTGAAAGGTGCTTTGGGTGGTCAGAATAGAGAGCTTTTTAAAACATTTACAGTCCACACAGATATCCTAAAGGGTGAGTCTCATCACGCATCACCTTCGGCAAAAATATCACTTTCTTTTTGGCTTGCATGAAGGGGAGGCGTCTACCAGCATTTCTCAGACTTTATGTGTGTGTGTGTGTGTGTGTGTGTGTGTGTGTGTGTGTGTGTGTGTGTGTGTGTGTGTGTGTGTGTGTGTGTGTGTGTGAGGCAAGTCGAGGCATGCAGGCTGCCTGCTTCATCATTACATTCTGCTGTTATTGTTGTTTTCAGTGTAACATATATTTTATTCTCTCTCTTCAAGTCCAGTTTAGTCAACTCTATCAGTTTTAATGTTACAAATGAATCAATCAATCAATCAATCAATCGACCAATCAATCTTTATTTGTATAGCACCAAATAGCAGGTACAGATAGGATCCCAGTTTGTCAGTTCCCCCAGTGGTCTAAGCCTATAGCAGCATAACTAAGAGCTGGTCCAAGCCTGATCCAGTTTTAACTATAAGCTTAGTTTTGGATTTCTCTGCCTGTTAGTCGAGTCTGTTTGCAGTGTGAGTTGATGAGTCTCAGGGTTGCAAAGTTTTGGGGTTTGAAGTCAAAGCCATGTTTAATTTTAGAGGATTGACGTCAGGAGACGGTACTGTCGTAGCTCTGAGGGCTGTCTGCAGCTCTGAGGAACATGTTCTGCTTTGCTGCTGGTGTGTGGTTTGTGTTTGTGAAAGAGAAAGGACCCAACCAGTGAAAACAGCACATAACAAGGGTTATAATAATAATAATAATGATCAGAAAGATATTTACACATGCTCGCAGAAATATATCACACACACAAACTCTGCTTCTCACATACGTAATGATGCTGTTTACAGGTCTGCATTTTGGCAGTAGCCACAGCCTGCTTTCATTAGCGTCTGTCTAGACACAATTCATTACCAAATGTTCATTCTTGTCTTCTCTCCTTCTCTTCGTCTGTCACTCTCTCCCCTGATCTTTTGGCTGATGGATTTGAGAGTTTTGTGGTGCGTCTTGAGTGCCTAGTCTGTAAGTCTAACCATCACCCTCCTCCTCCTAAGTCGACATCATTCTCCTGCTTGTCCTCTGAAAGAGTCAGTATGACAGTCTCATCTCTCTCCCCATTTATCTGTTTGTTTCTTGACGTGTAGGAGTTAGAGTGGGTGTTATGGTGTGTGAGCCAGGCTTGGTTTTGGCCGTGACCTTTTACAGAAGCCATGTGGCAGAAGTTCACTGAGCCAAACATCCCTACCACAGTCAAGCTGAAACTCATCTTTATTGTCTGTAGCAAGCTCTGACTTCATGAAACCATGCATGTTTAAAGGCAATGAGAGACAAAACAGACTGTCTGCCTCTACTGTTTATGAACACAGAAAGGATATGTTCTTCACATACTTCAAATCTACTGCATTTCGACCAAGAGTTCCGGGGTCTTTTAGCCCCCAGAACTACTTTCCCCTGAACTAAAAGGTTCCTGTGCCCCCATTGTTGTCTGCGTTTTGACCGCAGGCTGAAGTCCCAGGTAGGTTGTGCAAATCAGGCCAGTGACGTATGGAGAAAAAAATAAAAAATGTACTACACAACCAGACCAGTAGAGGGCAGTAAAACAAAGAGGAATGCCATTCATCACAGATGACACCATAGAAGCAGACGGACAGGCAGGTATCATAATTAGCAACACAACAGTTAGCCTGTTAGCATGAAGAGACTCAGCTGGTGCTGTTTTAGATGGTGCTATATTTCATCACAGATGGATTCACTAAATCAACACTCTCATCCGGATGCATCCCTCATAAACGTCTTTAGACGATCATTAAATATCTGATGAGGATATTTTGAAATCTTAATAAAAACTAAACTAGTTTGCATTCCCAGGAACTCCCTCTGTGTTTTAACAGCTGTGTAAACTCCACAAACACTGACACGTTCAGCTGAAGGTCTCCAGTTTGCAGGGTCACTTTTAAAACCGTAACACCGGGAGGAGAGACGCATTCACGGTGGGCTGAGAGAAGACTACTGTTACAAGCTGCTAAATCAAGAGAATCACAGCTTCTTCTTTTGAAAAGTACACACACATACAAAAAATATAGAACAAATAAAAACTAATGAAAGAAAGAGAAATCAAGTGAATCACAGATGTGTGTGATGGCAGGCGGAATAAAAACACTGCGGTTAATCTGCCAATTAGACACGTTCTGCATTGCAGGCCCTGCCCCCCGAAAGTCCTGGGACCTTTGAAAAGTACTACCCCCCTAGCAGGGGCTTTTTAGGGGTGAGATTATCTACCCCTGAACTAAATTTAGACCCTGGGTCCACCGGTCAAAACGCACGTAGCTCAGGGGTAAAGTTCAAACGTTTTATCAAATAGAGGGAGAATAAATGATTGTACACAATCCTACTGATCTGTAAACATACTACTGTGCTCCTGGTTAGAGAGAGTAAACACGCCACTGTCATTCCAACAACATGAACAACAGAATTCTCCCTCAAAGTCCCCTATTAGCCTATATCCCTATCTCACGCTCATGTTCCGGATTTGGTGTGGCAACATACAAGAAGATTTGGAGTCACAAAACACAAGATGATCCTTGATATGCTTATTTTGATTAGGACTCATTTTAATGTCCTCCACTCACAGCTCCATTTAAGGATGTTAACTGTCCCAAGTGCTCGCTTTCAAACACATACCAGCAGTCAGATGGCCATTGCACAGGGAGGCATACAGTCAGAGTCGACTGAAACATAGAGAGAAGAAAAGCTCTGACTTGTACGACTGTTCATGCAGCTGCCTGTTATTTTGTGTGTGTGCAGCTATGAAGTTTTTCGCCCTAACTTGAAGGGACCTACTGAATCACCAGTGACTCAGGGCGAAAGTAGCAAGGGTACGGCCACTGTACTCCCGCCATACATGCTTACACTTGCGCAGGTGATGTGTGTGTGTGTGTGTTTGAATAACTGAATATGTGAAGCTCATTTTTCTGGCACTAGGTCAGTATGATCACAGTTCGGCAAAGCAGTCCGACAGAACACTTGAGGTGTGGTCAAGGTTTTGTGCACAGCTTGTGTGATGTGTGTAGTTTGGTATCTGCTTCAATACAAAAATTAAGGTATGAAAGTGTGTGTTTCTGGGGTGGGACATCCGAGAGTGTAGCTCAAGCATGTTGGAAGTTTTATGTTTCATGGAGTTTGAATAGAAGATGGTGTGTTTGAAAGATGGCCGAGATAAGTGAGTGTCAATTTTTCGAATAACGGTAAACTTTTCCCCCAAAATGACTTCATTTTCATCATTGGATGAGATGAATTACCTAATACCTGTGATGTTAGCAATAGAGATGGGCATTTCAAGCCAAAATACTATTCGATAATCGTTGCCAATGTTTTCTTCTTCTTTTGCTATTTAATGCAGTTAGCAAACAGCTTTAAGACGCTCTGTAGCCACCGTCTGGAGGGACAAGGCACCGGTAAAAACGATTAAAAATTATACTTTTATTTGAAATTATTTGAGGTAAATCTTCAATTTTTACAAAGTGAACAAATATTTCAATATTCAAAAATCCTTGCCCATTCCTAGTTAGGAAGTATGAGTACTTTAGCTCTGACAGATTAAAGTCTCATAGGAAAATAATAATGATAATAATATTAATAAAAATGAATAAAAGTAATAATAATAAAGACTACTACTAATAATAATAATATTATAGATAATAATAATTATTATGAAAATAATACTGTTGTTATTATTTATAATAATAATACAATAATAATTGTGTTGTTTTTTTTGTTTTTTTTACTTTTATTAATGTTATAATTGTTGTTTTTTAATTTTTTTAAATTGTATTATTATCTGTGCAGTACATATGCTGGAGTTGAGGGCAATAAATGTTGAGAGGCGGCTGATCATACTGCAATCAAACACACACACACACACACACACACACACACACACACACACACACACACACACACACACACACACACACACATACAGCAAGTCCACATTTATGGTGGGGCCAGCTGTGGGCCACTAGGGGCATAACCTTTGACCCCCAGTTCAAAGGTTTTAGGCCTGAAGCACCAGGCTCCTAGATCAATGAAGACTGAGCTTGCCATATCTTTATCTGCCATATATTGACACAACTGTCACAAATGAACACACACACACACACACACACACACACACACACACACACACACACACACACACACACACACACACACACACACACACACACACACACACACACACACAGAGAGAGAGTAGTGGTTCTGTAGCCACCATGTGTGGGCATGTTCATGTAACAGCCCTGTAGTTTGAATATTAGAGGCTGACAGAAGAAACAGAACATAGAAGAGTGACAGAGAGATTAGGAATGCAATGAATGTCTGTACCAGTGTGTTAAAAGAGCAAACTCTGTGTATACTAGTGTATCAGACAAATGGGTGTTCAACTGAGATGCTCTGGAAGCACGCAGAGATATGTGTGTTTGTGTTTTTCAAATGTGTGCATTTAGGGTGGGTGAGTGCCACCTGTTCTCAGTCATGTGGCCCATTGAATCACTGAACAGGCGGCACCTGAGGAACACACAGATGGCCACAGTACTGGTCCAAACCCTGCTGTGCATTTTGGCTGACACAGTCACTGTTTCATAAGCCATGCAGAATTACATTTAGCAACACCACGACCATAGAACAGCCAGCGGACGTCATGCATGATGAAACAAATGAATGGAATAACTAGGGCTGGGCAATAATTCGGTAATGATAATAATTATATAAATAATATTATTTCTCGATATAAATATAAGAAATGTTCATTAAAAATTCAATATAAATAATCATGTAATTACACCCCCCCACCACTTAAAATGGAGGGGGCGATAGTTGCCACCCAACATTTGACAGAAGAAGAAGACTGCATTGAACAACCAATCATGTCGCAGGGTGAGAGATAGGCGGGGCTTATAGACGTTTGGAGCAGAATATAAACACAGCTGAGACGAGCGACAGACACTGAAGAAAACTGAAAACCTAGTAGCTCAAAGCAGAGTCGTTAGTCTGACACTTAGTCGTCTCTGCGTGAACTATTAACTTCATACACTTCATTAAATCTACTTTCAGGATGTGGGTAACAGAAGAGCACAGAGACAACTTCTGCTGTGAACACGTTTAATGTCCACCACAACCGTAGGACAACTGAACACTGAATAACCGTGATGCATTCACTGCACTGTAGGAAACTATCATTCTGCCCGTAACCCTTAGTTATCTTAAAGGGGAGAGCACAACTCAAAACAATACCCTATAAACTGATGCACAGTAAATAATTTGATATATCTTTGTTGTAAATTTAAATCAAATTATGGAAATAACCTCAATCTGAGAAAAATAAGAATCTACAAACTAAAACTTCACTAAAATCTCATCTCACATTAAAGACCTGCTTCCTGTTAGCACCGTCAGAAATGATGGATTCAAGAAGTTCATCAGAAACTAAATCAAAATACAAACTAACAAACTGTCTTGTTTCTTCAACTTGCATTCAGGGGCAAAAATCTGAATTTACATTTAAATGAAATAAAGATTTGATATTTATCGTGATAATTATCCATACTGACTGATACGAAATATTATATCGTGATAACATAATTTTCAATATCGCCCTGCACTAGGAATAACAATATGCACAGGTAGTCACGTGCAATCACAACAAGAAGTTGATCTTTGAAACTTTGACTGCACTGCTGATGAATTTTGGCCTGCTCCTCAACCTACACTAGAATGTCAAAGTAGGGCTGGGCGATAATTCCATAATGATAATTATCCTGACATGATTTTTCTCAATCTCAATATAACAAATGTTTGATAAAAAGTCAATAAAATTAACATGTAATGACACCCCACAACCACATGAAAGGGGGGCGCTAATGTGCCTTAAACGCTATCCACTACACGTCAGGGCTGTGCCATATCATACCGCCCACGGTAATACTGGTATAAATTTTCATGTGATAAAAAAGTGTCATCGCAGTGTCAACATCACTGATTACTTTAATACTCTAGGTTTAGAAATCCACAAGCCATAGTCACAGGTAGACAAATGAGTTAATGCTTTGATGGAAAATGTCTGATTGAAAATGTTGTGATATATATCGTTATCACAAATTTTTCTTGAAATATCGTGATATCATTTTGAGGCCATATCGCCCACCCCTACTAAACGTCACTGAAGACCAATAAGAAATTAAGAAAGAAATACAGACATAAAAAATGCTAAATATGACATGGGAGGAGAATGTAATCCTTGTTGCATGGGGCAAGCAGACGAGCAACGTGTATGATGTGGAGTGATGCTGATTTTAGATTTTTTTTTAACGCATTAAAAAAATCACATTACATTAATGTAACACCGTATGTACAATGACAGAGCAGCAGCGGTGTTAGTTTACTACAGTAAGGCACAGAGAGAACAGTATTTTCAACAAACAACTCTGTCCTTGTGAATATTGTTTATGTGATCTAAACGGTTGATTCAGTAAAGTTGGAATCTCCAGTCAGAGTGAAATCAATCGGGTTGAAGAAAATTTGCACATGTGAACATCTCTGGTGACTAAAATGTCAGAAATAGTTTAGCTCAATAGTATTTGAACGCAACACTTCCATTCAAGAGACCCACTTCTTCTTGCCTCCGCTGTTGGTCCTGTGTATTAACCTTTCTTCTTCTTGTGGTTTCAGATAGGGGGAGGTGTCATGATGGACTGCTGAAAGACAGAGACAACATTACCCTTGATCACCAGGTAAGGCTTTTATTTTCGCCTTTTGCTTTCTCTTTCTATCTTTAAGTCATGTTTTTAACCATGAACACTGCCTACATACATACACTGCAGGTTGTTTTTAACTTGTACAGTAATGATTTCATCCCTTCAAAGTATATCTCAATGATGGATTCAAGAAGTTTATCAGAAAACTAAATCCAGATACAAACTAACAAACTGTCTTCAACTTTCACTCAGGAGCAAAAATCTGACTTTACATTGAAAGGAGATAATGATTTCATTTGTAACGTGATAATTATCGATAGCGACTGATATTAAAGAAATGATCATGATAACACATTTTGTTATATCGCCCAGCTCTAGCACATATCCTGTACATTTATTCATTTTTTATGAATGTAATGGATTAAAATGATGGGTAGACAGCTGTTCCTTCATTCAGTCCCTTATGCTATCTTTTAAGACCAACATTGACTGGGTAGACATTAAAGTGGAAACATTTGAGAGCACCCATAGTTTACTTTTTCACCCTTTTTTAACATTAGGAAAGTGAGCATATAAACCAGGACTGGCGTGCGCAGCTCATCATAGCACTCGAGTTTGGATAAGGGGATTGTTTGAGTAACTAGAGGGGAAGGCAGCTCTCTATTGGCCTCTCTAACCTAATAAGGAGCCCTATTATCAGGGCTGTACGGCTTCATTCAGCAACATGGCTGATATGTAGCTGTGTTAAGCTAGTCTGTCCGTCCTGTCCTGATTGCCTGGTGGTTGTCTCCTCACAGTGTAACTGTGTACGAGTATGAGTGTGGAGATAATTATTACCACGTCTGTCAGCCACTCAGTCTGCCCCGAATGATGAGTCATAGTACGCCACATGTGCACATTCACTAACACACACAGTCCCACACACTATCCTACATATCAGAGATGAGAGGTACCATCAGTACCAGGGCACAGCCTCCGAAAAGGGCACAGCGCACCCACTTACTTACTTTTTTTTAAAGAGAGAGAGAGAGAGAGAGAGAGAGAGAGAGAGAGAGAGAGAGAGAGAGAGAGATGTATGTATGTATGTTTATATACTTGTATAGATATATATATTTATATACACGACCAGTCAGAAGTTTGTAAACACCTTCTCATTCAAGGGTTTGTATTAATTTGAATTATTGTAGACACTGTAGATTAATACCAAAGACATCAAAACTATGAAAGACCATATATTGAATTATTGAATTAAATAAAAAGTGTTAAACAAAGCAGAATCTGTTTTATATTTAGATTCTGTAAAGTAGCCCCCTTTTTCCTTCATGACAGCTTTGCACACTATTCTCTCAGTCTGCTTCATGAAGTGGTCTCCTGGAATGGTTTCTAATGAACATGAGCCTTGTCAAGAGTTCATTTGTAGAATGACTTGCCTTCTTAATGTGTTTGAGACCATCAGTTGTGTTGTTCAGAGGTAGGGTTAGTACACAATGGATAGCCCTATTTGACAAATGTTGTAATCCAGATTATGGCAAAACCAGATTATTTCATAGTTTTGATGTCTTCAGTATTAATCTACAATGTTGAAAATAATTAAAATAAATAAAAACCATTGAATGAGAAGGTGTGTTCCAAACTGGTGTATATATATATATATATATATATATATATATATATATATATATATATATATATATATACATATATATATATATATATATATATAAAGATGAAGGTGTAGGTAATTTAAGTAACTTTATGTTACACAGAAGAAAACATTTGCATTACTTGTGGTCTTGTGTCTGTGCAGGAGACTGCTGCAGAAACAATAAGGGTCAAAAGCAGGACAGATTATATGTCACCTATGCACAGACGGACTAGTTCCTACCTGATGATAGGAAAGGTCAGCTGCTATGTGTTGTGCTGTCATGGCTTTCAGGTAATGTCATAAAAGGCTCTCGGGGTTATTGGCCACACTGTGCATACATGACTGTTTCCATTTTTAAGGCTGTAGGACTTTTGAGAGGACATTACTACCTTTGCTGGAATTTAATTCAGATTTTAAACCTGAAGTTACTTACAGAAAGATAACCATTTCTCATGCTTATTGCTTGATTTTTGCACTGGAACATCATTTGTTCTTCATTTTACATCCACGTTGAGTTCTACTTATTTTAGTTACGATCAGTGTAAAATACTTTTAAACTGCATATGTTTCCAGAGACTCCTTAGATTTACTGAGTGTAATGTGATGGAAAGAGATAAGACAGTGAGAGACTGACAGCCGCACTGATTAAGTACAAAGAGATGTTTCATAATGCAGTGATTCCTTGTTATTGATAAATATAATTGTTATGACTATAAATAACTTACATGTGAGTGTATATTTGTGTCATTGTCTCAGCATCATCCATGACACACTCCCATCAACCTTGTGGTGGCTGATTTAGCCTCTTGCTGCCAAGCTGAGGCAGGACTTTCTAAATATAACCTCCACATGGTGCATGTGTTTGCTAGAGTGTGTGACACATACTGTTGGTTGTACAAATGTGTGACTTTGGCGTTAGTACAGAGTACAGGATGGTAACTTTGGCAGGGAAGGCTGAAAAAAGGTTTCCGGCCTGAGACAGACCAGTTCATCCTTTTCTAAACCCTGTTCACATCACCAAGGATGTAAGCTGTTTGCCCTTTATTGCACTGCATATAATTCATGTACTTCAGAGAACAGTCATAACACATCAAATGTTAAAGTCAAATGGACAGGAAGGAGAAAAAATGTAGGCCTAAAAACAGGCATGTAATACATCTATTTGTATTGATCTGCAATGATGGGAAGTCCATCATTAAAGCAAGCCTAGTTTTCAGTCAGACTGACGTGAGTCTACTGTATGAATCTCTGCCTCATTCAGTCTTACATACACACATTTCATCACAGAGTGGATTGGTTTAGGGACCAGAGTGGTCAAGCCCAACATAGGGACCAGGCACCAGAGGGAGACTCTTTGAACAACCTGGCCTAAGTTATATGAACTGAATTCCATTTATAAATAACTTATTCATTTTGTATAAACAGCTGTAAAAGGTTTTATTTTTTTTAAACTTAGAACCAAAAATGTGTTGATAAAAAGTGCTGAACTAACTTATGACCAGAGGTGTACTCAGGGGGTGGGGGCGGTGCCCTCATGTCCAAAAGAACTGTGCTAAAAGTGCCCTCTTGGATTCCACTGTAGTAGATAAAACATTACAAATTGCCTTATCTGGTGCCCTATGAGTGGAAAATGCCTGAAAAAAGTTTCCTCTGGATGCCCCTGTTGTATAAAACGTAAAAAAAAAAAAAAGGTCCCTCTGGATGCCTCTTAAATGTATAAAACGTAAAAAAAAAAGGGCCCCTCTAGGGAGTTCAATGTAAAAAAAGTTCCCTCTGTATGCCCTCATAGTTAATTATGTTACGTTATGTTAATTTTTATATTTAATTTAATCAATAATATAGAAATAAATAAATAGCATTGTGTTTTCCTGTTGTCATATTTCAATATCTCCCACAATTGGTCACATAGATATTCTCCCTGTTGTTACCGCTGCATCAATACATTTAAACTCACCCTAAGCTGTGAGTACAGAGGTCTGAAAGGAGGTGCCTTTTTTCTGTTTTTGCCCCAGCCCTTCAAACAGCCTGAGTCCGCCCCTGCTCATGAACCATGGTTTATGAACTGTGGAAAACGCCCAAATTACAGCTCAATACTTTCAGAATGTTAATATATAAACTTACAAAGTAAAATAAAGCAATAGCCTACGAAAAATGTTACAAATGATTTTATAATGGTTTGAAGTAGAAGTATATATTCCGTTTTTCTTCATTAATAAATGTTTCCCTGTGGACATTGACTTTTATAACATCAACATGAATTGGATTTCATGGGCTAATTTAAAGGCCAGCACACATGACAGTACCGCTGCAGTGATCACCTGCCGTCCTATCGAAATGTGATGACATGGCGTAAAGCCCGTCCTGATCCAGGCGCTCACAGAGCCAGCTGCTCGCTTGGCTCCTTCAGATAGTGGCTCAATAAAAAAGGCTTATATGAATACACCTTTAAGAACATGACATGGGGAGCAGACCTGGTCCCGGAGCCGGACTCAGTGCTCGATTATCGCTGTCAGGGAATTCCGGGGCTGTCCGGTGACGTCACGTGTGCGTGTGTTTGAGTGTGCGTGGCTCGAGTGTGCGTGGCTCTGTCCCTTTAAAATAGAGCTCAGCGCAATCCGATCCCCGCCTGCTCGCCTGTATGTGGAAGGAAAAAAGAGCTCGACACGGAGCAACAATGCACTCGCTACACGTCGAGACCAGCAGCCATCGAGAGGATTAATAAGCTGATCAGGACTGGATCCAGCTGATCGGGGACTTGGGAGAGGTATTGGCGATCAGACGGGTCAAGTTTTATGGTTGTTTCGAGGAGAAGCGAGAGGCACTATCAAGGATTACAGAGCTGTGACTGCTCCTCGCTCAGCCGGCTGCTGTTTGCAGACTCACGGATACAACGACCAGAGAGGATACAGTGCCCCCCTAAGAACCGGATCGAGAAAATACCAATGGGATCTTTATTCTTTCTTCAGCGTCTGTCTGAACAAATCAATGAACGGTGAGTGCAGAAGCTGCTGTGTCAGATGAAGGCATATAAAGGTCGAAGTTAGTGGACCTCACTTTCAGACCTGAGGCTTGTTTAACTGTGTTTTGTTGGTTACAACGGTTTGTTTTGGCCCAACCTTAACCACAGCTGGTCTGGTTGGATGAGGGATTCTGAAGGGAAGTCTTTCATCCCATGCGTAATATCTCGATCCCATATCTCGATCCGAACCCCTTTCCCTTAGATGTCCATGATCATCATTATTGGACATGGGCTATGCTATTAGTTGCATGTGGATCAGAGTAATGTTTGTAGACTGGCTTCTGCCAGTCATGTGGTTCACGGGCTATTGTGCCAAATGCGCTCAAGTTATACTGTTGTCTCTCGTGTTTCAGTCATGCTTCATAGTAGAATACAGAGTCGGCTAATCAATCATACATCAACGCAACAGATTATAATTATAACATATGCTTAATCCTATTGCGTTTGGGGCACCCACTGTTATTATTTAGTTATTAAACCTTCAATGATTCCACGAGCAGGAAAGGGAAGGGACAAATGGACGAGTGAAAAATGCCTGTGTAAGGAGATCTCACGCCATTGTGTGCGCGTGTGTAGGAGTGGGGGGGTGGGCAGGATCACTGAGGTCGGCAGCCGTATAAAGTGAATGGATAGCTGCCACCCCCATCACCCCAGTCAATCCTGCGCACACAAAGAGTCGAATTGAAAGGGATTTGCATCACCTCTAGTTTTGGGGGGAAGGGCGGTGTTTTGGTGCTGTCCTTCAGGTCTGGGTTTGGGGGGTAGATGTTCTCATAGGAGAGTGATAGCCTACATCAAAGCCTGGTTTGTTTGAGCCTATGTGATGTCCAACTTCATTTGAAGTTTGAGAGGAAAGAAGTGAGGAAAGAAGTGCACATTGATGTGTCAGATGTAAGATACTGAAGTGTGCGTTAGTGACTCTGGTCTTGAGAAGTTGTTGTGAGGATGTGTGGCCGGCTGGGGGGCTCGTTCACTTTATGGCCCCTAATAAACGGGCCCAGATCAGACAGAGAGAAGTGTGCTGGCATGGGGTCGCGAAGCAAACAGAGATAAAGCCTTTTCTGCTCACTTCCGATCAATTACATCAATTGGCATGGAAACCGGCGGTGCGTTTGATGTCACATGTTGTTTAAAGCTTTAAATCGCTCTACACTTGAGTCGTGAGATGTTCACGGACGATCGGATCTGTGGAGTGGCTCTTTAACACGAACGAGTTGTAGTCGCGTTTGTAATTTTTATCTTTTAATCATCCTCCCAGTGGTTATTACCAGATAGAATCTTCTTCTTCTTAAAAATAAATGGATAAATATAATAAGGATCCAGTCTAATGAACGGCTCTTTGACAGGAGCGGATCCAAAAGCGCCAGCTCCCTTCACAGAGCCTAAACTCCCATCTCTCCACTCATGCTCGCCTGTGTGCTGCCTCAGCTCCCCGCCCCCGTTTGTCCCGTGATCTCAATAGAGTGTGTGAATGAACAATCACCGCCCATTTTACTATAAGTGATGACGAACATAGAGGAACATTGAAGCTACACACTCACGCCTGAAGGGAAAAAGAGATGTCAATGGAAGTAAGCTTGAGTCACTAAATATGAGTAAGCAGAAGAGGAGTTGGTGTGTTGGAAGAGTTCCTTAGTCCCAACCCACTACGTCTTCTTCTTCTTCCTCTTCTTCTTCCCCCAGAGTAGTTCAACTTCTTCAAATCTTTTTTGGAACACTGTATTTTTACTTGTTCACATTTTCTTTTCCAACAAAAACAGTAGTATTGCCAACAACTGGCATTAAACAGGTGGTCACGACTTTAACCAAATTTCACAGGACAAAAAATAACCAAGAATAAATATGTTATATATAAGTAATCAAGTATAGATAAATGTATATACACACAAAAAAAACCACTTCAGCTGTAAGGTACAACAGGGTACATACATTACTTGCATTTTAACAAGTTGGGAAACAGGGACGTTTACATTTCACCACATGATCAGGTCTGAATACCACCTCACAGACATATGTTGCTTTAAGTTGGGAATGCTGGGAATGACAGTTTCTCTACATATTCAATAAATGGCATCCATGTCTTGTTATATCTTCCAAGTGAACCCTTCAACATAAATCTTAATGTTTCTATTTGAAGACACATCATGACTTCTTTAATCCACTGTATGAAGGAGGGAGGACTAGCAGCTTTCCATTTAACAAGGATTAACCTGTGCTATCAGTGATGTAGAAGCACATTAGAATGGTAGGAAGTTAAATCCTGCCTATTTGCCAGAACACCAAACAATACTATAAATGGTTCAGGGTATATTGTTCTCTTACAGATATATGAATATACTTTAAATATAGAGGTCCAGAAGTCGCTCAATGTGTTACATTCCCAGAAAATGTGAGTGGTTTTAAACTTTCAAAAGGGTTACAGTTGTCTGGAGTAAACTGAAGATTATATCCATGTATTTTAAGCTGTTTTCTTCTGTGTGTCTGCCGTGAGAAGTGGGTCAGTAAGTTGACTTAAAGTGCTTACTCATCACTACTTTGTCACTTACCTGTGAGGAAACCTAAGCTGTATTATGTTATTTGATGGAACATTGATTCAGATGTTTTGAGCTCCTTCTTTTCATTGTGAGATATAATATTTAAAAGCTGTGTGTTTTTGTATATCAAAGAGAAGCAAATTGGGGAAGTACTCGGATGTCATCACAAAGTGTTAGAGTGACATCATGTTGTAGCTTTTCCGGTAAAAGGTTTCAGTTACACAAAGAAGAGAAAGAGGTAACACGGTGAAGGACATGTGCCCTGCTGATCACTTCTCATAAACTCCCTATGTGGGCGTGAAAACACAGGTTCTCCTCCACGTGAGTGGGCTAAGTGTTAGGACCACATTTGTTGAACTTACCATTACTTCATGTCAGAAAATATTGCAATATTATAGCTACTCTATTTCCTTTCTATTCAGCCTTGACGTATTGCATAACAAGTATCACAATAAAATACCAGCCCGCATACTGAGCCTGCTGGAGTGCATGCAAACTCCTAAGCTTCAGGAGCTTCCCCCAGACAGAGGGACAGAGGTCTGAGAGTTTGGTCAGGGCTCCGGTGGTAAAAAACGCAGTCAGCCAAGTGTGGTATTTCACCATGAGGTGTGAGACTGCCTGCTGTGTGTTGGGGTGTCTTAAAATGTGGATCAGGCTCCAAAAAGCATGACGTTGTAAAGTTTGTTGGGGTCAGTAACTTGGTCGAGGTAGTTGGTAGAGATTTTAGATTTATTATTACACAGAGAAAAAAGTAACACTGTAAAAAAGTTGAGACAGTTACTATATGCCTATTTTGTACAATATAATGTGATGGAATCTTCATTAAGGTCAAATTAAACTACTGTAGAAGAAATAATGAAGTTATAATGAGATGAACTGGCATAAGATACTGAATGAACGAGCACACAGGTAGAATCTAAAGAATAACAGGGTTCTAGTTTCTCTATGCCTGTCCACCTGAGTTCTTGAAAGGATGAAGCTTTCCCTCTGAGTCTGGTTCCCCACTTCATCTCTGAGTCTTTGTCAATGGTGATGATATTACCTCTGTGAGAGAGGCATGGGAATCTACACACCATGTATTTGTTTGTGACTCATACAAGGACTTACTTTCACCGTCACATCTTGAAAACAAGTGTGTTCCTTCCCTTTGATCTTTTCCCCGAGCATTCTGGTAAAACCTGACTTTGTATTGCTGTTCTTTTATTTTGAAAAACAAAAAGAAGGGAAATGGTATTTGAGTGGAATTTTTTTTTTTCTAAAGTTTTTGGGCCACTTGTCTTTATTGACAGGACAGCTGAGGATGGATAGGAAACGTGGGGACTTGAGAGTGGGGGAAGACATGCAGCAAATGGTCGACTGGCTGGTAGTTGAACCGGCGACCTCTGCGACGAGGACTGTAGCCCCGATACGTGGGGCGCTAAGACCACTAGGCCACCAGCGCCCCTACATTTTTATTTTTCATTCCAGCCATAATCAATCAATCTTTATTTAATATCACCAAATCACATGAAGACGCTTTTACAAACAGACCACATCTAGAATTACTAATTACTGTGGAATTACTAAGCTAGCTAGTTACAGTGGCAAGGACAAACTTCTTTAACAGGCAGAAACCTCCAGCAGGACCAGACTCATGTTGGGGTTGGGAAGAGGGATAGAGGAGAATAAGAGAGAGAGGGAGTAGTGATAGTGATGAGACGAGTAGTAATAGCTGTTGTCGCTGGAGTGCAGCACGTCCGTATCAGCTGGAGTCTGGAACGTCCACAGCAGGAGGAGGTCTACCTACGAGACAAGGGAGCTCAGGGACTCCAGAAAGGTCTATGGTTAGAAAGAAAAGAAAGAAAGAAAGGTACTCTATTGATCCCCAGGGGGGAAATTCAATCAGTTAGTAACTTTAATGGGACAGGAAGAGTTAAAGTAAGAGATGGAGGGGGGGTGATGTCAGTGTGTCAGTCTAAGCCTATAGAAGCATAACTAAGAGCTGGTCCCTCTGTATACATCCTTTCACTGAAATGTATGTCTGATTGATCGTACACGTTGTCCATGTGATGTTTTTGTCATTTAGAGACGCACACTGCTGATGAGTTGAAATATTGTGAGTCCAGGAAACAGGAGGAGGAGGAGGAAGAGGACAGTGTGTGAGGTCAGTCTGCCCGGTGGTTCAGTAAACATGTTGTTCAGTGGTGCCCTCTTATATTCGAAGTCTATCTTTGCTTCTCTTTGTTTATTAACTGTTGGTGAAGACGTGACTAGTTCCCTTGGTTACCAGTGGACGAGAGTCTGATGTTAGGAGCAGTTCTGGATTGAGTCCTGTTTGTGGAAAACAAGCACAAAGAGTGAGGCATGGAGCAGGGGGGATGGATTAGCAGTTTTTATTTATATGCTGTTTACATTTTTCCAGAGAGACACTATGGTCATCAGATCATCATTTATTAGTAACTGAAACGAAACAGAAGGAGGAGAAAGTTTTGGGGGCTTTTGAGGTTGATGAAGTGTGGAAATGGAGAAATGGAGAATGCTGACGATCTCTCCATTGTCCGTGAAACGCCCACAGCCGTGCAGACATCCCGTTTGTTCAAATGAACTCAGTTTTATTTCTCTTTTCCTGTCTGTGGAGAAATCCAGACTTGTGTTTCTCTGTAACAGAGAGTTTCTGTGAAAGTGAAGCGTATTTCACGAGCGACTGGGAGGAGTTATTCAGCACACACACTCATTCCGCCCCCTGTTTGTCATTCACTCTTACCAGAAGCTAAAAAGAGGGTAAACAAGGCTATTGACTTGATACCATGGGTAAGATCCTCGTCAATGGCTTTCAGGTCATTTGACTTTCTTGTTTTTGATGACTGGGTTTGTGTGAGTCAGGAGTTAGACACATCCTGTTCACGTTTGTGTGTCTGAGGTGCACGTTGAATGAGCTGTGACTTAAGCCAGCCAGGTTTTGTGTGGCCTCTTGTTCCTCATATTTCTCACAAAGTGATCACTTTTACCCACTTTGTGACGGTTGCAAAGCTTTCCAGACACCCACAGCTCATATCTGTTCAACAGGAAGCCCAAGCCTTTAAACCTTCCCCAAGGCCCCCCTCTCTTTCTCTCTCATCCACTTACACACACGCCCCTCAGGGAGGCCTACTTCCTGTGGTGGTGACGACAGCTTCCACACTGTTTCCCTTCTCTTTAACGTCAAACACACACGTGCATCTGATCTTTGAGTGTGTATGAGAAGAAAAAAGAAGAACCACACTAACCCAGCTATGTGCTTCTAGTCAGAGGCCCAGATGTCAGGGTAAAAAAAGGGGTCTCGTGCTTTTCTACCAGACCCCACAAACTGTTTTTAAACAAACGGTAAAAGAAATGAGCTCACAGTCTCACAAATTCAAAGAACTATCTGAAATATTGATGGATGAAGCTTTAGTTTGAGACACTGTTTGATGGTTTGGTTCTGTTTTTTAAAAAAAAAGCCCTGAATACTAAAAATAGCAAGCATCATAATGAACCCTGCAGAGGTAGGTGAAGGGTTTTAGATAGTGTTCACTATTCAATCAATCAACCTTTATTTGTATAGCACCAAATCACAACAAACGTTCTGCTCAGACTCTTTCCAAACAGACCAGGTCTAGACCGTACTCTATGTTCTATTATTAACAAAGACCCAACATCAAGACAGGATCAGATCCAGTCCCATTTTACAGACAGGACTCAGTCTGATCTCATCTTAATCCACCATGAGCAGAGCACTTTGCAACATTTAGCAAGTTACAGTGGCAAGGACAAACTTCCATTTAACAGGCAGAAACCTCCAGTTTCACTCATGTTAGACACACATCTGCTGAGACCGTGTTGGAGAGAGGAATAGAGGAGATGAAGAGAGAGAGAGAGCGATGATGGCGATGATTATTGAACATGCTACACACACAGGCTGAAATATGCACACACTCATACACAAACAGGATTATTTTGATATTCAGTAATTGAGAAGTGCACAGATGAACACCCCAAGCACTTGGGGTTCTGTGCCTTGCCCAAGGGCACCTCTGCAGTGCCCAGAAGGGTAACTGGCACCATTCCAGCTACCTGTCCAACCTTCATACTTCATCCATAGGACCTGAACTGGCAACCTTCTGGTTTCCAATTCAAATCCTAAAACATAGCTACTGTGGTGGTCTAAGATGGGCATAACAGGGTGAAGGGTAACATCTTCAGCCTGATCCCTGGATGAAGGAGTCGGTTGTTGAGATGGATACTGTTGGGACATAATCACCCATAGCAGAAGTCAAGTCTGTGTTTGTGTGACCATATGTGCCTGATGTGTCCTCAGTAAACTATATTATCCTGCGAGAGGAACATCATCTTCTGATCTGCTGTGTTAGGACGTCGGCGTGACATCGCTGTCTTGAACAGTGGCGTTTGCTGACGTTTACACAAACAAACTCACTCACATACATTCACACAGACAAATAGCCTGACAGCAAACTGGGGGAGGATGGATGTAGGGGTAGGCTGTCCCCCATGTGTTTATGAGAGAGATAGAGTCACGTTTTTTCCTTCAGTACACAATCTCTATCTGGGACTGTTACGTAATGGCTAAATGAAGTAGAAAGGGCGAGAGAGGACAGGACAAGAGCGACAGAAAGAGAGGGGAAGGGGGGGCAGACAAGACCATGCATGGCCTTTCTGTCATCCTCTGCCAAAAGCTTTTTGCTGCCAATATTAACCCCTCACTCTGTATTCTGTCATCTGTCACTTCTCCCAGCCTTATCTGTTTATTTCTCATCAGACAGGACCTGCAGGGTCAAAAGAGGACACTCTGCCATTACCCACTCAAGTGTTTATCATCCTCTGTTGCTGTTCATAGATTAGGCTCAGTAACTCCATATTTGTTGATATACGCACTGCTCTGTCCTTAATGTGTTTCTGAAAAAATATTCCAACATATAATCTTTACAGTTCAACAAATGTTCAATCTTGAAATATCATTAGAGTTTGTGGAAGTGCCTACCGCAAGAGTTAAGTCAAGACTATCTATTTTTTGAGTGTCTTAAATCTGGAAAAAAAGGATAAAACTACCCACAATCATTGTGTCTTTGTTGTTGCTTTTTATGCCCTTATTTATGGGCCGCTGTTTGTAAAGGTGTGCACGCTGAAAACACTTCTCTACATTTAGCTTCAAAACGTCATAAAAACATAGTGTGAATTTTTAAAAATCGCTTTTTTATATCAAATTTAGAGATACATTTGAATCAGAATCAGAATCATTTAGAGATACATTTGTGATATTTATCACTATTTTTGTTGTGACAAATACATTCAACTTCAAATCAATGTTAAATCTAAATGTTAAATCTAGATATAAATGTTAAATGTTAAATCCTAACGATAAATGTTAAATCTTAATGTTAAATGTTGCTCTGCGATCCTAGATATTTAGGTAATATGCATATTCACACTGTCGCCTAGCGAAAAACAAACAAAATAAAGCGCCATAAAGCGATACAGATATCCTGAACTGTGTCTACGGGTTACTAACCGGACTGCCCGCTGTCCATAATGTGAACTGATTTTGCAGAAAATATTGGTGGCAGTTTTGGAACCATTAAAATATTTCACAACGCTCAGAGACAGAACAGAACCAGTCTATGGTACAGACAAGATAAGTTGGTATTGCTAAGTCTTTGTCGCTTTATGAAGCTTTTATTTTGGTATTTCTGCTCAGAGGCAGTGGGAATCTGCATATTAGCCAAATAGTTAGGATCACAGAGCAACATTTAACATTTGTTTATATTTAGATTTATATTTCACATTTAACTTTACATTTATATTTGTTTCACATTTAGATTTAACATTTAAAATTTCTTTATAAATTATAACATTTGTATTGAACATTTATATTGATATAGATTTAACAGTAATTTTAACTCAAACATATTTATCAGAACAAATTAAATGTGAAGATGATCACAAATATTCCTCTCAATGTGATTTGAAAAGGGACAATTCATAATTCACCCCTACATGGAGCTCACTGTGAAGAATTGTTGCTGTTATTTTCAGTGTGCACATCTTTACAAACAGCGCTCCATACTTATTGTCTCATTCATTCTTTTTCCACTCAGCCTCAGTTGTCACTTGAAGGTGGGTCATAGAGCAGGCCAGGGGCTGGAAGGGATTGGTGAGCTAAATAAATGAAGGCTCATTCACAGAGACAGAAGGCACCTCAACAGCTTGTATTCAACCGTTGGCACAGCTCTGCCCCCGTCTCCTGATTGGCCGGCCTCCCAGCTGATAGCTTGCATTACTAAGACGACACCTGACATTTGTAACTATGACAGTGTGGGCGTTAACTGGAACAGCTCTGTGATGTCTCGTGTCAGTGATGGGGATTTCACTAGAACAAGATGAATGGAGAGGGGATTTCTGATGAACTGTCATATCTCTGAAATATGAACAACCTGATCAGCTGGATTTTTTCTCACTGAGGAGTCTCTGATGTTCCTCTAAATAGTAATGTACAGAATGATCATCTATATAGAGACACTACAACTTACTGAGGTTAAACTGAAAGTAAAATGCAATGATCAACTTCTTCTTTGTCAGGTGTAAATAAACTATAACCTCACATCTGAACACATTTCTACTGAGAATGTTCTTTGAATGTTCCTGATTCTTTTTTAACTTTTGATTTGGTAGTTCTCTTTTTCTCACCCTCCCTTGCAGTTTTATCACATCCATTTTTTTGCACATAAGCAAGATGAACTCATTAAATACACTTTGTTGGAGGCAGAAATGACCGCATTAAGTCCAAGTAATCAGCTGTAGTCCCGTGCGATGGGGCCGGTACAGACCCTTGTTTGTACTGTAAGAGGTGTTCCCGGATGGTGTTGTTTCGGGCCAGCGGTTTAGCGCAAGTCCTCCCCCAGGGCACTGAGTCATTGGGGTTTTTCAAAACTGAAATACAGAGACGTTCACATCTTTTCTGTTTGTATTAAGCCTACATATATAGGACTGAACACTGACTCATATCTTATTTAACCACATTTCATAATTCTGGTTCCATCTGATAGAGTGTGAGCTTGCATGTGACAGTCTGGTTTCAGAGAGCTGAATATCTGACCCTGTATGGTAGAGTGTCTGTGAACAATGTGATAGCCAGAGCAGCCACTGGAACAGACAACATTTGGTCACAACAGACATAAACACACACCCTCTATAAAAGCAGTAATTACATCCTCGCCACTGTCCCAATTTACACTCACAAGTCACAGCTCGGCCTCCTGCTGGAGTTCTCCTTATATTTCTCACTCTTCATGTTTCTCATTCTAAACTCACCTCTCTTCTCGATAGTATCACATATGTTTTGTTATTTTACTGTATTTCCCCTTCCCAACTCGTTCCCTAGTGATAGTTGACTTAGCCGGCGCAGCTCTTCCTGTTTTAGTATATTCAGCCTTGTTTGTGTTTCTGCTCATCTGTTAAGCTCCACAGTCAGTCTCACCATTGTGTCGAGAGCGAGCCACAGAGGCACCCCTGATCTTTTGCCTCTGAGCCGCCCCAAAGTTTTCACTGTTCTCAGAGATCGGCCAGTGTTTTGGTTTAAAAAGCGACCCTGTTAACTGGAGACTTTCAGCCGGATGCATCCCTCAGAAACGTCTTTAAATGATCATTAAATATCTGATGAGGATATTTTCAAATTTTAATAAAAACTAAACTAGTTTGCATTCCCAGGAACTCCCTCTGTGTTTCAACAGCTGTGTAAACTCATCTAACCCTAACCCTGACACATTCAGCTGAAGGTCTCCAGTTTACAGGGTCACTTTTAAACCGTAATACCGGGAGAGACGCATTCACGGTGGACTGAGAGAAGACTACTGTAAATCAAGAGAATCACAGCTTCTTCTTTTGAAAAGTACACACACATACAAAAAAGATGGAACAAATAAAAACTAATGAAAGAAAGAGAAATCAAGTGACTCACAGATGTGTGTGATGTTATTGTGGACGGCGGGCGGAATAAAAACACTGAGGTTAATCTACCAATCAGACACGTCCAGCATTGCAGGCCCTGCCCCCCGAAAGTCTCGGGACCTTTGAAAAGTACTACTCCCCTAGCAGGGGCTTTTTAGGGGGGAGATTATCTACCCCTGAACTAAATTTAGACCCTGAGTCCACCGGTCGACACGCATGTACTTCCGGGATAAAGTCCCTAGTTCCAGGGTAAAGTTCCTCTGGTCGAAAAACGCCTAACCTTCCTGAGTTAGATCACATGTTTTGAAGCTTTAGGTGTGTCACAGTTTGCTCACAGGTCTGTGTTAACCCTGGCTTTACGTTGTTTTTATGACAGCTTGACATGGATGCATCTCTCTTCTCTCTTTCAGGGCTGAGGAGAACCCATTGAGATGATGAGCAGCTGACACTTGAGACTTGACACAACAGTAAATCAAAAACTCTGCTACTTTTAAAGGTACACTCGGCATGAGTGTTTGTTTTTGTCAGTTTGTTATAAAGCATGCTTTTTGCAGTCCTGGTAGTTAGCAGCCTCCTCTCTCACACAGCAGCAGAGCTCTGATCTCTGTTAGGCAGAAGGGGAGGAGAGATAGAGAGGGTGGTATGTGTATGTCATTGAAGAGCGCCCCTCCCAACAGAGTCAGCAAGCCTGGTCTTTAAATAGAGTCAAGAGAGATCCAGAGTTGGTGGGAAGAAGGAAGAGAGAAAAGAGGAGCTAGTGGGTGGAAGAACTGTGTAAGACCAGAGCTAATTTAGGAGAACTCGGAAAAAAAGAGTGCTGAGCAAGAGAAATGAATCATAGCCGGTGCATGTCTGTCCATCCTCAATCAATCAATCTTTATTTATAAAGCGCCAAATCACAACAAACAAGACTCAGTCTGATCTCATCTTAATCCACCATGAGCAGAGCACTTTGCAGCATTTAGTAAGTTAAGGTGGCAAGGACAAACTTCCTTTAACAGGCAGAAACCTCCAGCAGGACCAGACTCATGTTAGACACACATCTGCTGAGACTGAGTTGGGTTGGAAATAGGGATAGAGGGAGAGAGAGAGAGAGAGATAGATAGAGCGATGATAGTGATGAGACGAATAGTAGTATCAGCTGGAGTCTGGGACGTCCATAGCAGAAGGACGTCTCCGGCAGAGACTCAGATGACTTTAAGCTCATGTTATTCAGAGATTGTCATTTACTTCAAAACAATATGATTTTTGTCCTGAAAATGACGTGAAGCATCTAATCAAAAAGACTAGTTACTATATGTTCATGAATCAGCACTTGGTCTTGTCTACCTTGAGTCTGTCTTTCTATCTTTAAACCAAACCTTTTTATTTCTTTACCCTCTTTGACTTTGTGTGTCTGCTCTCAAAAAGCAGGGAGAGATTAACCTTTCAACTTCTCTTTGTATGTTTTCTCCCCAACCACTGTTCTTTGTATTGTCTCTGCCTGTGTTCGTGTGTTTTGGGCATTTTCATGGCACTGTTCCTACTGTCCTACACCATCCTCCATCCCATATCTCTTCTCCGTCTCCGTTGTTTCTTCTTAATCTGCCCTCCATCCTGTTCGGACCGTCTGTCGCTGCCCCCCCCCCCCCCCCCCCCCCCCCCCTCTCCATCATGCTTGCTGTAATGAGATTAAACCTTGGTGTATCCACCGGGCATGCACACACTGAACACTGCAGCACACACACAGACACAATCATCCACTTTGAAGAAAACACTCTTCTCTTCACACACACACACACACACACACACACACACACACACACACACACACACACACACACACACGCTAATAAACAAACACTCGTGCATAAACACACTTAATATGTGACTCGGACCTCTAACTCTTAGTCTTTTGCTGTGTCTCTCATTATCAGGAGGTCCATGGTAGGGATTAAAGCAACCCCAGGTCTGTCTTCATAGGTGAGCCTCCCTCCTTGGGCCATCTGTGCCCCAGTAATAAGCCTGTTCTGTAATATCTGGCAAAGTGGCGCCTCCTACAGGCTGACCAACTCACAGCAGCCATCTACAGAACATGCCATGGGGGAATTGAACTTCCTATAGCTAACCAAAGCATGAGGAAAGGAAGTGTCCATGATGAGGACAAGTGTTGACAGAGGATGTAGTTCCTTTTGTCTCTGCTGTCACACTGTTAATCTGTCCTATATAGCAGGAGTTCCCAATATTTTTAGCCCACGACCCCAAAAATAACAGTGCCGGAGACTGCAGACCCCCCATTCCAATGAGAGGCTTGATTGACAGGCAGGAACACTGTAGCTGTTGGCTAGGAGGCTCAAAGCCTGCCTCTTTACCTCACAATCGCTCAACATCAATTAGGTTGAGTTCAGTACGTAGACTGTATAAAATATGGACATAGGACCCGTGACGTCACCCATCTGTTTCTGAAGAGCTGTTTTGAAGCTAATCGGCGGCGGCAGCCATATTGCTTCTGACGAGCCAGTGTGACGTAAAGAGGCGGGCTTTGACTCCCCTAGCCAACAGCTGCAGTGTTCCCGCTTGTCAATCAAGTCAGCTGTGCCTCTCATTGGAAGACTCGTAATCTCAATATCTTCTAAATTGCCACGTTAGAAAAAAATTCACCCCCCTCACAGTGCGTGCCGATCAAGAAATGAGTTATCACTACCTCTCACTCTTACTCCCCTCTATTCCTCTTTCAAGACCCAACTCGGTCGAGGCATGATGGCTGTCTAACATGAGTCTGGTTCTGCTTGACGTTTCTGCCTGTTAAAAGGAAGTTTTTCCTCACCACTGTAACCAGCTAAATACTGCGATGTGTAATGCTCATGATGGATTAAGGTTCATAATTTGACAGAGTGGTCTAGACCTCCTATGTTTGTAAAAGCGTCTTGAGATAACGTTTGTTGTGATGTGGTGCTATACAAATACAGATTGATTGATTGATTATCCAGACTACACTCGTCTTTTGAACCAGACTGTAAACATGTTCATTTCTGCTGTATAGATCATCTTCTTTGAATGGGTGTGTATGTGGTTTCCGGTACTTCCGGAGCCAGCCTCAAGCGGATCTTCGATGAACTGCAGTTTCTTGCACTTCCGCATTGGACTCATCATTTTAGACTGGAGGTTGCTGCTTGGTTTAGTATTTTCAGTATGGCTGCAGTCGATGATTGGCCTCAAAACAGCGCTTCAGAAACAGATGGGTGACGTCACAGATACTACGTCCATATTTTATACAGTCTATGGTTTGACTCTGCTTTGTTCATCATCTTGGATATGTTGTAACATAATGCTGTAGCCAAGTCCACCACATAACCGTAACACAGCCATCATCACCTTTGTGCTTTCATACTGATCATGCAATGTCGTACACTTGTTGTCCCATTGTGTATTATTTCACATTGCTTTGTTAAGTGCCAAACACACAGTGGGAACTTCACATACACATGCACACAGAGCACTGTTGCGCTCTGCCCCAAGTTGCAACCTCTGGGTTTAGAATATGAAGCTCATGCAGAAGTGTTATAAACTGCAGTTCATGGAGCGTCCGCTTGAGGCTGGCTGAAGAAACAGCAGAAACCACATACACACCCATTCAAAGAGACGATTTTTACAGCAGAAATAAACATGTTTACAACATGGTTCAAAAAACAGTTCAGGTCTGAAGAGCTCATTTCTCTATCGGCACACACTGTACGGGGGGATTTATTATAACTGGAATATATTAAACTTCCAAGTTCTGCCCAAATAAGGACATGGCTGATTTGTACAGTCTATGGAATGACTTGGCTCTACCACCACTCCTCTGTATTGAGATTAAAATATCCAACATTGAAATATAATACTTAAAATTGGTAATGACCTTGTTTTATCAAGTTTTGTCTAATGAGTCATGTAGAATTTTTATAAGGGTCATGTGTGAACTCTCTCTCTCTCTCTCTCTCTCTCTCTCTCTCTCTCTCTCTCTGTCTCTCTCTCTCTCTCTGCAGTCAATAAGCTTTTGGATTTGTGGTGCTTGCCAGAGAATCAGACAGTCCAGATATTCCCGTTGTTGAGGTGAGGCCTTCTCCGTGCTGCAGTGGAGGGCTTCACAGACAAAGCTAGTCCGGTGAGTACAGGCTCTGTGGTGTTCTTTAATTGTAATGACATGACAGACACTGTAATGTAAGTTTAGGATAAAGTTCAAATTGCTTTGTTGTGACCTTTTAAAGAGGTTATTACGTTGGTTTAAAGAATAATGTTGTCATGCCTGTGGAAATACTTTCAGTTGAAGCTTGACCATTTAAATAAGTACTCTTGTTTCAACTATTTGCACTGCACTCAAAATAAATACATAGTCCCTCATCTATAGTGTGTTTTTTTTGTGGGCTAGCTACTTAATGTGGAGGAAATTACGTGGCAGTGTGTCAGTCTGCTGTTGATAGTTCAAAATGTAAACGTTTCAGTGACATTGTAACTGTAAATAAAGAGACTAAAAACAAGTGTGGCTATCATCTACAGGCTGGATGCATCACGCAGTAGAGCAGTTTGGCGGGCGTGGCACACGGGATTCCTTCCCTCTGGACGGACTCAGCCGGGGGCCATGGGCTCCCGTGGGCGGCCGCACCTGGCAGCCAACTACCAGGTCTGCAGCCATGACAACACGCACACACACAAACTTTTCTTACCTCTTAATGAACTGTCATCCTGTGGGTTTCAGCTAGTATTTGAACTGTTGAGTTATTTTTATTTCGATCAGAGCTGAAGAAAAAGCATACAGCTGTTAAGATTCACAGTAGACCTGCAAAGAAATGCCCCTGAATGTTCTGTGTTCTGTCTTTGTTACTTATAAGGTGTTCGCCTGGAATAAACCAACACCAGCTCCTTTCCCATCTACCTCCCGGTCCCATGGGTGGACTGAATCATCCCAGTAAATTCTTTAGTAATGGGTAAGAGATGCAGAAAATCATCAGGAAAAGGACTTATTCTGCAAGAATATTGCACTCATACACCACTTTGTCCTTTCTCTGCCTTCCAGGCCCATGCGAGGAGCTGAGAAGCCTGAACCTCAGCAGCCAATGTTACCAGGTGTGCATCGGGAGCAACAGAGACCTCCTCATCTTCATCCTCCCCCTCCCCACAGAGCATGGGAGCAACTGGGCCAGCTGTATGATTCCCACCTTCCTCCTCAAGGACATGCTGTTATGCCCTTTCACAGTGAGCCTACACTTCGTCTCAATCACGGAGGGTATGTAGGCAGCGGTGGACTTCCCCACAACAACCATCTTTCTAGTAGACCAAACCAACTGCTGAAGGTGAGTTACAACGCCATATTTGATTTTGTTACGCAGCAGAGCGCACCGATTTCTCAGAGCTGATCAAGGTTTGTTTTTTTTACTGTCTGCTCAGTTTGGAGGTCCTCAGGAGCAGCACATTCCCCGGGGTCCACCATTGCAGGGAGATGAAATGTGGGCTCAGGTGCACCAGGTAGGGAGCTCTCTAATTGGCTATGATCCTGTTTCAGGATCCATGTACACATAAAAGTGTGTTCCTGCTGTGATTTTTGTTACAAGGAGACAGATAAAACACACTCCGTTCAATGCACCATCACTCTGGCTGATCATTTCATTTAAAGGATGTTTTTGATCTGACGTTGCATTATCTGTTCACAGCAGAGGGGCTACCCAGGAAAGATGCTTGGGGGTCAGCTGAAGAGACCAGGACCGCCATTGGGAGAACACTCAGTCATCCAACATACTTCTCCACTATCCCTACACCCGCCCTACCGCCCAGCTGTAGAGGACTGTCCCAGCCCGAGCAAGAGGAAGAAGAGTTTAGATCAGGTAAAGAAACTGGGGCCAAATCACAACAAACATTATACAGAGCAGGTCTAGACCCTACTCTATGTTCTATTATTAACAAAGACCCAACATCAAGACAGGATAAGATCCAGTCCCATTAGACAGGACTCAGTCTGATCTCATCTTAATCCACCATGAGCAGAGCACTTTGCAGCATTTAGCAAGTTACAGTGGCAAGGACAAACTTCCTTTAACTGGCAGAAACCTCCAGCAGGACCAGACTCATGTTAGACACACATCTGCTGAGACCGTGTTGGAGAGAGAGATAGAGGGAAATGATAGTGGTGAGACGGTTGTTGCAGCTGGAGTCTTGGCACGTCCACAGCAGCGACTCAGAGGAACCTACGAGACAAGGGAGCTCAGGGACTCCTTTAACTTTAATGGGATAGGGAGAGTTAAAGTAAGTGATGGGGGGATGGAAAGACAGATAGAGGATCCCTGTGTGTCAGTGTGCCAGGTCCCCCGGGCAGTCTAAGCCTATAGCAGCATAACTAAGAGCTGGTGCAAGCCTGATCCAGCTCTAACTATAAGCTTGTCAAAAAGGAAACTTTGAAGCCTACTCTTAAAAGTAGAGATGGTGTCTGCCTCCCAGACCCTGACTGGTAGATGATTCCAAGGGAGAGGGGCCTAATAACAGCATAACTAAGAGCTGGTCCAAGCCTGAGCCAGCTCTAACTATAAGCAACATCTATATCAGGTTTTCTACAAATTTGCTTCTCTGTTTTTGTTGGTAAAAACTTTGGATGTTAAAAATTGTAAAATTCCTTCCTTGTGCAGGGATCTCATCCCGGGCTCCCGTGTTTTCCTGGCCCTGTCCAGTCTTTGTTATCTCAGCAAGAGTCATCAGTCCATCACCACTCTCCAAAACCTGCCTTCTGGAACCCTCTCCACAAGAACAGCAGCATTCCCTGGCAGCACCAGAACTCTGACCGCAAGAACCAACCATCACAGGAGTTCCAGGTCCATACTGTAAGAAAAAACTACTTCCTCAGATAATACTGGGTCAGAGCTAATACCGTGGACCAGGGTTTAAAACTTTTCTGTGACCATAGTCGCCAAAAAAAAATTTAATGAGTGGTGTATTTTTTCATAAAAATGTACCAGCTGTCTGAACCTAACATAGAACACTGATGCCATGTTGTTCTTGATATCACTCTTTGTTGTTTCAGTTGCCTTTTCTTTATTTGTCTCCAGGAAACCAACAAACATGGAATGAGCAGCTACACCCAAAAGTCATCTACCTTCTCCCCCACCCCTTCAAACCTCTCCCCTTCATCACATTCATCTCCTAGAAGCTACAACCAGGGATGTGCTCCTCAGCTCCAGAAAGACACATTCCGATCTCAGGCTGTAAACCAGCAGTCCTCTCATTCCTCTTCTAACCCCAGCCCAAGCTCCAAACTGGGGCTAGTTCCAACCTGTCAGGCCGTGGAGCCTCATGGTCATCACAACCAGAGAGGCGCTCTCATTAGGGGCCAAGGTGGCAGCCAAGCTACCTCTCACACGTCTTCTACCCTAAAACGGGGAGACAGAGATCATTACCTAAACGCCCGTGTGCCACCAGCAAACCCCTCTGCAACCAGTAACAGCAACAGCAGTGTGCCTTACAGCCACTTCCAGCCTCATCCAGGGCTGGAACACCTGGGTCCTCCACCTCCTCCTCATCCAACTCATCCAACTTCTCCTGCCAGCAGCACCTCAGTACCTCAGCAACAGCACAGTGGGCCTCATGAGGCCTGGAGATACCGGAACAGACCCAGCAGTCAATCCCTCGTGAGTACAAGTCTTGCATTAATGAACCTGTACATTGTTAATTTCACTTTGTTATCAGAGGTGTTATAATATTACTAATAATACATTTTATTTAAAAGCTTCTTCTTCTTCTTCTTCTTCTTCTTCTTCTTCTTCTTCTTCTTCTTCTTCTTCTTCTTCTTCTTCTTCTTCTTCTTCTTCTTCTTCTTCTTCTTCTTCTTCTTCTTCTTCTTCTTCTTCTTCTTCTTCTTCTTCTTCTTCTTCTTCTTCTTCTTCTTCTTCTTCTTCTTCTTCTTCTTCTTCTTCTTCTTCTTCTTCTTCTTCTTCTTCTTCTTCTTCTTCTTCTTCTTCTTCTTCTTCTTCTTCTTCTTCTTCTTCTTCTTCTCCTTCTTCTCCTTCTTCTTATCATCTCTATGGGTATTGGGGTAAGGGGGTCTTTTGATGTATCACAGCAGGTAGCTACAGTCATTAAATCCTGATTGTTTTTAATGAATTCATTGATTTTGTTTTCTATGTGCGTCTCTTTAGGAGTCGGGCATCTACAGTGGTCCAGGACTGCTACCTCAGCACCAGCACGGCCACAATCAGGTCATAAATAGTCAGGTTCCTAAGCCCCCCCAGCATCAACGGCATGTTAGCCCTCCTCTGCCCCAGACTAACTCAACACGAACACCTGTTATTACCCCCAATCTTCCTATATCCCAGGCCTCCTGCTCCAACAATGGCTTTGGCAACTGTACCAACTCCGGTGGTGGTGGTTCCTCATCTGGACAGACCACAGCACTCCCTGCTGGTTGCCCTGTGAACAATAGAAGTAGTAACTGTTGGGAGAGAGGAAGAGAGCCAGTACCACAAACGTCCACCAGCAGCATCACTAACCCGATCCTTCAGCTGGATTCACTTCTGCAGCCAGGATGTCAAAGAGGCCAAACCATTAGTGCCAACCAGCCTCACCAACAGGGTCTGTCCAGACCAAAACAACCAACCACCAAATCCCAACCCATAAATGGCAGGACCTCATTCTACACTCAGGCTGAACAGGAGCAACCTCCTCCATTTTCCTCATCTTCTCTGTTCTCCTCAGGGCACCAGCGGGCCGGGGACAGTGTGATCACAAGCAGAGTTTTAAACCCTCTCTCTATGACTCCTGCTACCTATCGCTCAGCTTCACCCTCAAGGCTTCAACCCCTCTCAACAGTCAACGCTGCCCCTCTGCCATCCAAGCCAGCCATCTTTCCTGGTCTTGTTCATCAGCAAGACACTGCCTCGACAAAGGTGTATACTCAGCGCAAAATGTGTCCTCCAGCTCCCACCTCTGTCCCCCAGTCAATTGAAGAGGCCTTAGACAAGCTTGACGCGGAGCTTGAAGGTCATATGCAAGCTGTAGAAAGGGGGAAGAGAGACAGAGAGGACCATGAAAAGAATGAGAGAATGAGAGCAGAGGAGAGGCAGAAAATGGAATGGGAACTTATGCAAAAGCGGCAAGAGAGGAGAAATGAGCAGGAAAGGAAGAAAGAGGGGATTCAAAAGAGGGAGCTGGATAGACAGGCGGAGGAGAGGAGAAGGAAAGACTGGGAGAGGCAGGAGCGGGACAGAAAGGGGAGGCAAGACGAGGAAAGGAGAAAAGAAATGCATAGGCTGGAGGAGGAGAGAAGAAAGAGAGAACTGGAGAGACAGGAAGAGGAGAGAAAAAGGAGAGACTGGGAGAGAGAACAAGAAAAGAAGAGAGAGTGGCAAAAACAAGAGGAGGAGAAAAAGAAGAGGGAGGCGCATGAGAGAAAAAGAGGGAGCTGGAAAGGCAAGAGGAGGAAAAGAAAAAACAAAGACAGTTTGAGAGGAAAGAGGAGGAGAACAAGAGGATGGAACGAAAGAGAGAGTCTGAGCTGTCCAGTGCGAAAGGCAAAGAGCAGACGGCCATCGAGAACCTGGAGAGACTGCTCTCTGGCAGCACTTCCCCAGCACCTCCACCTCCTCCACTGTCTTCAGTCACTGCCCCCTCCTCAGGTCCGTCACCCCCAAACTCCCAGGCTTCACCCCCCTACCCCTGGCTAAGTCGTGGTGGCATACCCGCTTGTCCACTGGGCCAGTCACTCACCACTGCTACCCCTGTAGAAAGGCTGCGACCTCCCCCTCTCACACCTCAGACTGAGTATGCCAGAGAAAAGCAAAGGCAGAGAGAGATGTGGAGCAACAATGGCGGAACGATTTTCAGTCCATCATCAACTCAGAATATCTCAGGGATAAACCAGTCTCTACACCCCAACAAGCCCCCTGCCATGCAGCCTGCACCCAACCAATCCAAAGATATAGCCAGGGACAAAGAGAGCAGCCAGCGATCTTTGCCAAACCTGGCACTTAGAGAGCCCCCCAAACTGTATCAGGCTTTTCCCAGGGAGAAACTCCCTCATCCACCTCTACCCTCCAGCTCCAGCTCCAGCTCCACAAGAGGAATCCTGAACAAGCAGGGGGTAGGAAATGGAAATGACGGCAGCTTCAGCACTGACTCTGACAGTGCTCAGTTTGAGGAAGAGCCTTCTGAGTTGTCCACACTGCTTCCTGATGGTCTGGCGAACATAATGGCCATGCTAGATGAATCTATCAAAAAGGAAGAGGAGATGTTTAACAGTCAGAAGACTGAGTCAACAAGTCTTCTTGATAGCTTTTCTCCTAGTATCTCCCCAATCAAAAGTTACCTGAGTGCCCCAGACCTTATTCCAGCAACAAGGCATCAGCCAAACCATGAAGACTTTGGATCCAATCCACATGCTAGCCCTCCTGTGCTCAGCCGCCAAGGCTCACTGGCATCCCCTTGTAGTCGAACATCCTCTCTAAATGAGGAAGATGAGGATTACCTAAAACCGTCTCCAAGTGTTCAGACCCTTAAACAGCCAATGGACATGGAAATGGGAGTAGGGAACACCAGTTACCGTCACAGTGACCTGGCTAAACTTTATGGTCTCCCTGAGCAGACTAAAAGTGAGGCTGATGAGGAGGAGGATGAAGATGATTCCGAAACCCCGTCTTGCTCCCCTCCACCCCAAAGGCCTCACCTTCACCAAACAGGTGTAAACAGCATGTTCAAGTCTCTTGCAACAGTCCTAGAGAGACAGAAGTATGCTTACCGGGGTGGGCCCTTCGGGAGACCCCCTCCATCAGCGTTGGTTGGGGTTAAATATTCCTCTTCGCTGTCACTGGGCCCTGATATCTGCCGCCAGCAGCAGGGCAGCTCTCCAACATCAGAATCAATCAATCCACCATTTAGTCCTTCTTTCTCACCTCTGAAGTCCTCCCCTCATCCTCAGTTAGAGGACAAGAAGCTGAAAATAGAGGATGCTGATGTCTGGAGAGATGATGAAGAAACAACACAGAGAAGGATGAACTTCAGGGAAGAGAAGAGTGCTCATACCATCTTAAATCCCAATAAGGTTGTCAAGGAGGAACACCTGTTGACCACCATCTCTGAGTCTTCTCTCGCAGAGTTAGGAAAGAGCTGTGAAGTCATGCTCAGTCGACAGTCACCCACTGAAAAGAACCTGGACAAGTCTGATGGCCAAGGCAAAGTGGAAGACAGATACAAACCTGTAAAAGTCAAGGAGCACAGAGAGAAAGACCGAAACAGGGATAGAGAGAGGGAGAAGGAGAGGAAGAGAAAGCATGGTCACAGCCACAGTAGCAGCAGGAAGCACGAAGAAAGGAAAGAGAAGAAGAAGCATCGAGAAAAGATAGATGAGAGGGCCTTCTCCTCCTCTTTATCATCATCAACTTCTTCAGCTCTTTCGCGTTCCAGCCACAAGCGTCACAAGGACGGCAAGAGCCACAAGGAGAAGAAGGATCGCAGAATCCTTGGTGACCTCAACTTACAGAGCAAGGAGGGCTATGAGAAGAACTGGAGTAATCTTTGTGCTGATAAGAAGAAACGCAATGAAGTTTCCAGTTCAAGCTCCACCACTGAAGGAGAGCATGAAGAATGGACGTCAAGAAGTTCTGTAGATAGATCCTCTGAACACAAGATGGTCGCAGAGTCCGGTTCTTCATTAGGTTCAACAGACTTCCTGAAACTGAAGGCGCTGTCAGATGGTCCACCCAAGGAGCTGAAGATCCGGCTGATCAAGGTAGAGAGTGGTGACAGGGAGACATTCATCGCCTCGGAAGTGGAAGAAAAAAGGATTCCATTGGAGGAGATAAGCATCAAGAACTCTGCTGGAGAAATTATTAGGTCTTGCAAGTAAGTGATCTGTGGAATAAGATTGATTTCAGAAATGTACAGTTAATTTCTCATTTAAATGTGTGTATTCTGTTTTAATTCATGGACTTAGAAGTTTGTCACATTTTACACACAACCTTATGAGATAGATGGATATTAAAACAAACAATGCAGTCAGAGTGGTACATGTGTTTTGAGCTAAGGGAAGTGACCCTTTCAGGACAAGTGGCAAGCTACTGCAGCGAGAATTGAAGCCAATGTGGAAGCGTTACAAACGCAGCTTCTCAAGTACCCGGAAGTATCAGAAACCACATACACACCCATTGAAAGAGCTGATCTTTACAGCAGAAATAAACATGTTCACAGCCTGGTTCAAAAACAAGAGTGTGGTCTGGATAGCTCATTTCTCGATCGGCACACACTGTACAGGATGAATTTATTAATAACGTGGCAATTTCAAAGATATTAAGTTTACGAGTTTTCCATAATGAGGGGCACAACTGACTTGATTGACAGGCAGGAACACTGTAGCTATTAGCGAGGATGCTAAAGGCCCGCCTCTTCACCTCACACTAGTTCAACAGCAGTTATGTTGAGTTCAGCATTTCCAATATGGCTCCCACCGCCGATTGGCTTCAAAACAGTGCTTCTGAAACAGATGAGTGACGTCATGGATACTACATCCATTATTTATACAGTCTATGATCCAGTAGCTTACACTGTATAACCGGCACACTGTAGACATTTTACATCTTTTGCCTTTATATTTGCATTTCTTTAAATGTTCTCTTCTGTTTTTTTATTTTAGGGGGTCAAGAGTAAAAGGAAAGTTCAGAGAGTCGTTCTTGCTCCCAGCCTTCTCTGTGAAGCCCATCATGAACGCAGAGGAACCCATCCCCAGAGAGAAGCTGAATCCTCCTACACCCAGTATCTATGTACGTCCTATACCCGCTCCTTTTATTAGAAATAGGAAATCAACACAAATTAACACATCATGTGTTATTATTTATGGCAATAATAAGAGCAAACTACAAACAGTATATTTTCAAGCACAAATGACTAATAAATTAAAAGAGGCCAGATGAAGACAAATAATCTAAATTTATATCAATCAATCAATCTTTATTTGTATAGCGCCAAATCAGGACTCAGTCTGATCTCATCTTAATTAAGCATGAGCATTGCACCTTGCAGTGTTTAGCAAGTTACAGTGGCAAGGACAAACTTCCTTTAACAGGCAGAAACCTCTAGCAGGACCAGACTCAATGTTATAGAAGAAAGCTCTACAGATATGAAGCATCATGTGGAATTGTCTTTACATGTTAAAAAAAATCCAGTGTATTAGTTTTACTGGGATTTTCACATTTTTAGTTACTGGTGGGTTAAATCCTCACCAAGTCATCCCTACACTAGAACAACTGCTACTCAGTTTCCATACCCCTTTGTGTGTCTGTGCTTCCGTCTTGTGGTGATTCATTGTACATGGAGACCACTTTAAGTGCCCCAGTTCACGTCATGATTTTTGTCTACAGTTGGAGAGTAAGCGGGATGCCTTCTCCCCCGTGCTGCTGCAGTTCTGTACAGACCCCAAAAATCCTGTTACTGTCATCAGAGGCCTGGCTGGATCCCTACGACTCAGTAAGTTGCTCTGTTTGAAACTCATCAAAGGGTTTCCTGACATTTTAGAACTGGGGCGTCAAACTCATTTCAGTTCAGGGGCCACATACAGCCCTAGTTGATCTGAAGTGGGCCGGACCAGTAAAATCATAACATAATAACCTATGAATAACAACAACTCTACATTTTCCCTTTGTTTTAGTGCAAAAAAGTATATTCTGAAAATATTCACATTTAATGAACTATCTTTCTACAAAAACAGCTGTTGTATTTTTCACCACGATGAGTCTCATAGTGGGCAGAATATGATATTCTTTAAGCCCTGAAACCTGCTGCAGACACACCAAACACACAGGTTACTATTATGGACCCCTCAGCTCCAGCATGAACAGTTTGCTTGCTGGACAGTGTTGTATGCTGGGGTGTAGTGCTAGTGTTAGTAGTGATGGAGCGCGCCTGTGACGCATGCACTTGTATGGTAAACACGGGCACGCGATCCACAGCTCCTGCCGTGACGAGTTTACATATGCGTTAACTTTAGTGCTACTTGGATCATCTTATAGTGCTCTAAAAAGCCTTTATGAATCTGAACCGGATTATGCAAACAGCAAGTAATCTATTTTCTCACTTTGAGAAAAAAATCCTGCAAAAAAAGCACAGATCAGGTGCGCTCTGTCAGCACTCTGATTTTATGCAACCCCTAGAGGATCAATCTGAAATAGTAGTTACTTTGATTGAAAAATTGCAGTTAATGTCTTCTCTGTAATTTCCGTGGGCCGCATGTTTGACACCCCTGTTTTAGAATAAAAATAACAAAGATAAGCTTGTTGTTGAATCTCATAGCTTCTCTTCTGACACTGCTCTTTTAAGCTCGGAGACAAAAACAGACCATGTTTGTGTTCTCACAAAGCACACGTATATGCCTAATGTTCCTTTTTATCTCTGTCAGACCTCGGACTGTTTTCTACAAAGTCACTGGTGGAAGCCAATGCCGAGCAGGCAGTAGAGGTGAGGACTCAGGTTCAGCAGCCTGCTGATGAAAACTGGGACCCCAGTGGGACAGGTCAGACATGGCCCTGCGAGAGCAGCCGCTCCCACACCACAATCGCCAAGTACGCACAGTACCAAGCCTCCAGCTTCCAAGAGAGTCTGCAGGTGAGGGACCAGGTCTACTTCTTCAATTTACTGTCCTTCAAGACATTTAAATTCATTTAAAGCTGTTATACACCACCAGTCAAAAGTTTGGACACACCTTCTCATTTAATGGTTTTTATTTATTTTAATTATTTTCAACATTGTTGATTAATACTGAAGACATCAAAACTATGAAATAATCTGGTTTAACCATAATCTGTGTCCATTGTGTACTAACCCTACCTTTGAACAACACAACTGATGGTCTTAAACACATTAAGAAGGCAAGTCATTCTACAAATTTACTCTTGACAAGGCTCATGGTTCCAAACTTTGAACTGCTGGTGTATGTAAGGGGTCCGACCCTGTGTTTTTTCATTCTGTGCACTTCTTTAGCTGATTTAAAATGATCATTTTAGGAGGAAAAGGGCAGTGATGAGGAGGAGGATTATGATGATGAGAAAGAGAAGGAGAAGGAAAAGGAAAAGGAAAAGGAAAAGGAGAAGGAGAAGGAGAAGGAGAGGGAGAAGAAGCCATCCAATAACAGCGATACTGTCAGCAAGGACAGCTCTAAAGAAAGCACTGGGTAAGAACAGTAAAGATTTCCACAACACCTCCGTGTTTTTCTCGTTCTGGAAATGCTTCAATCTAACCGCCCTCCTCTCTTTCCTCAGCACGGAGCAGAAGTCAGTGGGAAAGATCATTAAATTTGGTACCAACATTGACCTCTCAGATCCAAAGAGGTAAGTAAGCACCTCCTAGCAGCAGACAGTATGACTCTGATCTTCATCACATAAAACTGGGTTTGAAGTTCCACTGCCCTCTCGTGGCCATGCTTCAGAACTGCAGACACATTTGACATGCTTGCGTTTAAAGTTGCTCCATGTATCTTAATTATGTGGGTAAAGATTACAGTGTGGTTCTGACCTGCTGTCTCTGCTTAGGTGGAAGCCACAACTTCAGGAGTTGCAGAAGCTGCCAGCATTCATGCGTGTAGCATCAAGTGGAAACATGCTGAGCCATGTTGGACACACCATTCTGGGCATGAACACTGTTCAGCTTTACATGAAAGTTCCAGGGAGCCGAACGCCAGGTAACAGATCATTTTTGACTATTGAAATGGGGAGTAGATATTTGAAGTTACTGCTTGGAATACGATTATTTTAAATTCTGAATATGGGATGTTCCATCCTTGTATAACAGGTCACCAAGAGAACAACAACTTCTGCTCAGTGAACATCAACATCGGCCCTGGAGACTGCGAGTGGTTCTCTGTTCATGAAAACTACTGGCATGCCATTAATGACTTTTGTGAAAAGTAAGTAATAAATGGAAGAATGCAAGTTTGCCTGAACATTTGATCATTGAGACAGGTTTGAAGATAGATAATGGCTCTAATACAACTTTTCCTCATGTGTGTTCAGGCATGGAGTAGATTACTTAACAGGGTCCTGGTGGCCAGTGTTAGAGGATCTCTACAAGGCCAACATACCCGTGTATCGCTTCATCCAGCGGCCTGGAGACCTGGTGTGGATCAACGCTGGAACCGTTCACTGGGTTCAGGCTGTTGGCTGGTGCAACAACATCGCCTGGAATGTGGGACCTCTCAGTTGTGAGTGATTGCAGATTACTTTCATCAGCAGTAAGAAGATTTTGTTTTGTTTCGCTAACAGTGTTTCATGCACATCTGCAGCTTACCAATACCAGCTAGCCCTGGAGAGGTTTGAGTGGAACGAAGTGAAGAAGGTCAAATCCATCGTACCCATGATTCACGTATCCTGGAATGTTGCCCGCACTGTCAAGATCTCAGACCCAGACACCTACAAGATGATTAAGTGAGTACAGAGTCTGTGTCGTCAGCTACTTAAATGCTTAGAGCTTAAAATTAATTTTATTATTATTTATTTAAAGGGACATCTTAAAGCTGGGGTTGGTAATCAGATTTAGATCCACTTTTTGCTATACTGGTTAAAATGATCTTTCTGTCCCGATGTCAATCAATACATGATGTGTTCTTAAAAAGAGTTTAAAAAAAGCTGCTATCTACAGCCGGAGTAAACCTGGGAAAACACCAAAAAAAACAACAAACATTTCATGTTTCATGTTTATATATTTATATTTTAGTTTTCTGTGGCTACCAACCCTAGCTTTATAGCTGGGGTTGGCAGTCTCGGAAAGCTAGCATGAATTTGAATGTAGCATTTCCTCATGACTCCGTCTAACCCCTCCCCTCCCCTCGGAGCTCTTCCAAAACGACGGGTTGGTGTTTTCCCAGGTTTACTCCGGCTGTAGATAGCAGCTTTTTTTACCTCTTTTTTTAAGAACACATTATGTATTGATTGCCATCAGGACATAAAGATAATTTTAACCAGTATAACAAAAAGTGTATCTAAATCTGACTACCAACCCCAGCTTTAATGAACTTTTCAGCATTGCATCAATGTAAATATGCCAGAGTTAGCCATAAGGCTAATTTTCATCTGTAGTCCCTGGCAGGTCAAAACAGCGTTCATGGAAACAGCACATCATGATAGTATGACAATGAAAACAACAGTACATCACAAGAGCACATTTAAGTTATACAAAAGTGCAAGTTAGCACATTTGAGTGCCATTAAGCATAATCGAGAGATATGAACCCATATCAACCCTGAAGTTCAGATTTTTGGGGAATTATTTTAGAAGTGTGGATTTAAGGATCTAGATTAAGGTTAAATGTGAGGTACAACAAAATCTCTATGTTAGTAGAACGCAATGATCACTGTTAGTAACCCTAATAAAGGTAGATCAGGTAGGATTTATTAAGATGCCGTGTCACAATTCAAACTCAAAGTTATTCAGCGTTTCAAGCGCTTAGCGTCCTCTGTGCAAAAACGTCCTCAGCATCAGCTGATTTTTGTCGCAGCACTCTCGGTTCAACTTTTGGAACACTGCCGCACTTATCAGTGTTACTTCTTTATCACTGGCCAATCAGAATGGTGAAGGGGCGGGACTTCTAAAATCAACTTTGTCAACAACAATGGCAGAAGTGTTCAGGGGAGAAAAGTTATCACACTTGTTTTTTTCAAGTTACAATTTCATTGTTTAGAGCTGCTGATGCTCTGACATGATTTCTATCAATAGTTTTTGAATGAAAGCAAGTATGGAGCATACAGAGCATTTAAAACCGACCCAACAGTCACTACATGGGGAAGCTGAAGTGCTGCGGGAATACTTCCATAACCAAGCAACATTAAATGCTGAAATTGAGGTTGTGACAATCCCTAGCGCAAAAAACAGCGGCAGCTAACACCTAAGGGTGTAAAGATGCATACACTCCACTGCACACTTACAACAACTTAGTTCACAAACTTTCTGTGTTAATTTTTTTTATCTTCCACCAGACACTGCCTGCTGCAGTCCATGAAGCACATTCAGGTCCTGCGAGACCAACTGGTGGCCGACGGCAGGAAGATTTCCTATCAAAGCAGGGTCAAAGACGAGCCTGCCTACTACTGCAATGAGTGTGATGTGAGTATCCACAGTCAATCAATCAATCAATCAATCAATCAATCAATCAATCAATCAATCAATCAATCAATCAATCATCCATCAATCTTTATTTATATAGCACCAAATCACAACAAACATTATACAGAGCAGGTCTAGACCCTACTCTATGTTCTATTATTAACAAAGACCCAACATCAAGACAGGATCAGATCCAGTCCCATCAGACAGGACTCAGTCTGATCTCATCTTAATCCACCATGAGCAGAGCACTTGGCAGCATTTAGCAAGTTACAGTGGCAAGGACAAACTTCCTTTAACAGGCAGAAACCTCCAGCAGGACCAGACTCATGTTAGACACACATCTGCTGAGACCGTGTTGGAGAGAGGGATAGAGGGAGATGAAGAGAGAGAGATGATAGTGGTGAGACGGTTGTTGCAGCTGGAGTCTTGGCACGTCCACAGCAGTGACTCAGAGGAACCTACGAGACAAGGGAGCTCAGGGACTCCAGAAAGGTCTATGGTTAGTAACTCTAATGGAATAGGGAGAGTTAAAGTAAGTGATGGGGGGATGGAAAGACAGATAGAGGATCTCAGTGTGTCAGTGTGCCAGTTCCCCCGGGCAGTCTAAGCCTATAGCAGCATAACTAAAAGCTGATGCAAGCCTGATCCAGCTCTAACTATAAGCTTTGTCAAAAAGGAAAGTTTGAAGCCTACTCTTAAAAGTAGAGATGGTGTCTGCCTCCCGGATCCTGACTGGTAGATGATTCCAAGGGAGAGGGGCCTAATAACTGAAGGCTCTACCTCCCATACTACTTTTAGAGACTTTAGGTATGACAGTTAGCCTGCATGCTGGGAGTGTAGCATCCTAAAGGGTAATAGGGCACTATGAGCTCTTTAACATGCAGAAACCTCCAGCAGGACCAGACTCATGTTAGACACACATCTGCTGAGACCGTGTTGGAGAGAGGGATAGAGGAGAATAAGAGAGAGTAAGATGATAGTGATGAGACGGATATTAGTAGACAGAAACAGCTTGCTCCTAAAAATGAAAGAACACATTCTAGAGGTCCAGTTAAGGATTGTTGGACTTAGATAATGGTTTTCAATTGGTGCTATAGAAAACAAAGATTATTTGATTGAGTTTCACAGAAAAAAATGAATTCAGCATAAAGAAAAAAATAATGTTTGATAAATGATGACTCAATGATGGAACAGGACGTTTACTTAATGCCCTTTTTCTAGTATGACTGAAAATGATGGTTGTTTAACTGAACTATTTTAAAAACCTCAGGAAGTACCCTCACAAATCAACCCGATGGTTCCTGACATGTTATCCTATCTGTCATAGGTGGAGGTGTTCGATTTGTTGTTTGTGACGAGTGAGAGCAACAGCAGGAAGACTTATGTGGTTCACTGTGAGGACTGCGCGCGTCAGCGTAGCCCCAATCTGACCAACGTAGTGGTGCTGGAGCAGTACCGCATCGAGGAGTTAATGAACACATATGACTCCTTCAGCCTGGTGAGCAAACACAATGTTTCTCTTCTTAGTTTTTATGCACGTGAAATAAAAACAACCACCAATGAAACATTCATTGATGATTTTAAACCATGTCTGTCTCTTATTTCTCACCAGGCCTCCTCCCGGTGACAGACCTCCCATATTGCATCTTCTTAGCCATAACCAAAACTCCTGCAAGCCAGGACAAAAGACACAGCTTCATTTTGGTTGTCAACTTACCCTTTCATTATTTAAAATTATTTTTAGATAATTATTGCTAATACTTGCCGAACAGCCAGTTGAATACGTTTACTCATCATAACTGTTTACAAAAGAAAAACCAAGCCGCCAATTACAAACCAGTTTACTCTCAGATGGTGCTTTCAACGAGTAATCCTTGGCAATGCTGAAGTTGAGAACCAGGGGAACGTTGGTGCTGCCGTTGAACAAACTTTGGAGGGTTGTGGGGATTTTAATGGCTTATTTTGTAAGTACTAGAGAGAACTTCTTTCGGTTGTTGTTGTCTTGAATACTGAAATTTGTACATGCTGTTTGCATTTTTTGTGGGGTGCTGTCTTTTAACAATAATTAATTTATTGTTTTGTTTTTCTTAACTAGATCAGCCTAGATATATACCACATTGGCCTTGTATTTAGAAAACAGAAAATGAGAAATACTAATGATAGAGATATGAACTTTTTTCTAAAGCATTAAGATTTTAAAAATACAAATGTCGGGAACGCTTCAAAATATACGGGTTTTAATGACTGGTTGTTTTTTTGTTTGTTTTTTTCTGGTGGGGGGGCTTTCATTTGGTCCTTCAGGTTCTTGTATGTGTTGTAAATGTTGTGTTTCTTTGGATTATACTCCCTTCCTCTTGAGATTAATATTCAGCTGACACTCATCATCAGGTCTTTTGGTTCAGTTACTACATCTCTTTATGAACTCTCCTCAGAAGTCAAAACGTATTGTAACAGTGTATGCGAGCGTGTGTGTGCGCGAACGTGTGAGTGCGAGCGTGTGTGTGTGTGTGCGAACATGTGTGTGTGTATGAACATGTGTGTGTGTTGTACCTCCGATTGCTTTTTTTATTCTGACATGCAGACTTGGTATTTCAAAGATTTTTTTTTTTGCATTGTACCTTTAATTTTAAATGTTTCCTTTATTTATTGGATATCAATGTTCCCCGTTTTCATAGGGTCGTACATGTTTGCGTTTGTTCCTTTGGTTTGTTTCAGTGACCGGTTGCTCTGTAAGATCTGGATGGTGGGGGCTGTGTGTACACAGGAGGAGAGGCTGCTTTTATGCTGGTGCTTGCCTCTTCCTACTCCTGCCTTTCTCTCCCCCGATTAATATCAACGACATCTTTATCTTGAATTTAATGTCACACTTTCTGTAGACAATAGGCACACTGCTCACATAGAGAAAGAGACTAATGGAATGCTGTTTGTGGGCTCATTAAGGAAAAAAAAAACACGAAAAAAGTTTTTTCAAAAGTGTTTTGAGAAATGATAATTTTTTTATTCTGTAGGGGGCTTTTAGATGAGATTTTAATGATTTTTATGATATTATCTGTTGAATATGATAACAAAATAGATGGTGCTAAATGTTCTTTATGAACAACCTTTCTTTCTCTGTCTTCTTAAAATGAGAATTCTATTTTTCCTGTTGCAATATTACCTTACCCCTTTCCTTCTTTTGTGTTCATTTATTTATAACTGCACTGTTTAGAGAATTCACACAAACATAATTGCATACACACACACCAAACTGAGCCAGACATGTCTTAAACACTTGTGAAGTTGTGTGACATTACTATGACCATTAAATAAACACATTTTGATAAATCCAGAAGTGATCAGACTCCATCTGAATTCTTTCCAGCTGACTTGTTTTGTGGAGAAAAGCTTCGTAGCAGTTGAAACAAACTGCCATGCAGGTTAGTCAATATATAAGCATGTATTGTTTTCTTTCCAATATAACAAGACAAAATACTGAAGCAACATATCAGGTATTTGTGATTTACATGTGTACAGTTAAAAGCAGTACAGTGGTGGATGGTGAGCACAGTCATCTACTGCCAGAAGATTCTTGGTTCAGGCCTGGGCCTCTAATGTGTTTGACAGCATGTTCATCCTGTACCCCGCATAGGTTTGTGTTCTCCAATCATTTAATCACTCAATCTTTATTTATATAGCGCCAAATCACAACAAACATTATCCTCAGACTCTTTCCAAACAGAGCAGGTCTAGACCGTACTCTATGTTCTATTATTAACAAAGACCCAACATCAAGACAGGATAAGATCCAGTCCCATCTTACAGACAGGACTCAGTCTGATTTCATCTTAATCCACCATGAGCAGAGCACTTTGCAGCATTTAGTAAGTTACAGTCACAGTGTGTGCAGATAGAGAAATTAGCTTTTCAGACCTAAACTGTTTTTTGAACCAGGCTGTAAACATGTCTAGACCGTACTCTATGTTCTATTATTAACAAAGACCCAACATCAAGACAGGATAATATAAGATTACCTTAAATCCGGTTAGGCTTCAGAATCATAAACACTTTATTTACCCCGGGGAGGGGAATTCAATCATTACAGAGCTCTTATAAACAGTATGTAAGAAAGTCAAAGTATTTATAGAAGAAAGGAGTAAAATTAGATATAAATACGAATAAAATAAAATAAAGATCAAATAAAATAGAATAAAATAAAGTATAAACAGAAGCGCAGAATAGTTAGAGTTAGTTATGTACAAAGGCGCTGGGAATGAAGGAGATGTAAACAAGGATGTTACAGTGGCAGGGACATTTGCAAGGTTATCAATCAATCAATCTTTATTTGTATAGCGCCAAATCACAACAAACGTTATCTCAAGACGCTTTTACAAACAGAGCAGGTCTAGACCACTCTATGTCAAATTATGAACAGAGACCCAACACTAACACAGGGTAAGACTCAGTCTTAGTGCAGGGCCTTCCTATATTTATTAAGACTATCCTTCCAAAGTGAGCAGGTTTCAGTTGTTTTATTGGAGCGCCATAATCTTTCTAGTTTTCTAGAGTTTTGTTTTAGTTCACGGGTTTGAGCATTATACCACGGAGCTAGCCTCTGTCGTCTAATAGTCTTCTGTTTAAGAGGAGCGATTAGGTCTAGGGTAACCTGCAGAGAACCTGTAGTATCATCTACAAACTGATCCAGCTGAGAGGGACTGGAGCTAGCATGCAGGGATAGCCTCTTTGAACTTAGCTACGGCACTATCAGACAAGTTTCTGGTTATTATGTTTTTATTACCTTGAGTAGAGTCTAACAGGAGGAAATCAAACGTTACTAAAAAGTGATCTGATAGAAGCGGATTCTGTGGGAAGACTGATAAGTTCTTAAGGCCATAAGCCATAGCAAAAATTCAGTATGTACAGTAGTATGTGAATGAGAGTAAAATCTGCAGTACGATAAACTCCCCGGATGTCGTACTGATTCAGGAACATGTCTCAGTCTGCAGCGGACCAGTCTCCCTCACGTACTGTTCCCAGATTTTGCTCTTGTTCACATACTACCAACTGAATTTAACCCGAATCAGTACGTACTATTAGTATAGTGAGCAGTTTTGGAAACAGCCTCCGTCTTCACTTTAATTCACGGAATCTAAAACATGGAAAAGAGTCCCTTAAGTAGCTCAAAGCCAAAAGGGAAAAAGGGAAAAAACAAAGTAATGACTTTAAACTGTTTTTCTCTTATAGTTCCTGTGATGTTTATTTTTAACCTTAGAAGATTGGTTAGTAACACCATCACTAACGCTGGGTGTTTTTTACCCAATAAAAAGTACTTGTCATCAAAATATATCAAAAAATGACAATACATGACAAATGAGAGTAGTGTTCTTTCATTTTAAACTGTGCCATGTCTAACAAAATGAAAAAAAGTGTGTCATGGGGGGACCCTATAAAAATGCTCCACAATTACTGACAAATTTGGAATTCAAGAACAAAATTTATAAAACAAGAAAATATGTAACTGGTAACTTGGTGTGACTTCCCTGTTGAAGGCACAGTCTCCCTGACACACAAACAGCTGCAGGAGAGAGAAACAAAAAATCACTATTGTCGAGTGAAAATCACCCGAACACGTGCCTGAAGGAAAAAGCGGGTTTTGGAGTAGGGAAACACCCACGCCTTCAAAGACATAAAAGATAATGCTGAAGCTATCCAAGGACCCATGACACTCAGACAAACAAAACATAATCAAAATCATGTAAGTGTGTTTGCTCGGGTGAAAATCACCTGGCGATAGAGTTTTAACAAAATTAAAAGTCAGTTTCTGTAATTACATCAAAGAATAAAATCCCTTTTAAAGATGTTTGAGTTTCACCAAAGAGGAGATTTTAGAAACATTAGGGAACTCTTAACTTTCTTGAGAACATCAGGAGTGGTTTTATGTTGAGAGCTGTTGTAGAGCTGGAGACTGAATCACAGGGCACTGGCAGGTCACCATGTCCGCGGGTCAAGTTAGAGGCTTCAGGGCACAAAAGGACAAAGAGACAGTGGACAGACTGAAGGAAACCCTGCCCCAGAACATACAGGAAGCCCCCCTTGGCTGATCATCCAGGTGATGACAGGATACTGGAGCAGACTGAGCATTATGTAACCATGAGGAAAACACTTCTGTTTATGCTGTGCTTGATTGGAAAGATTATGTCGTAACTGTTTGATCTGTGATGGAGCCTAAAGGCCTCAGTGGTGCCTTTGTGAACTGTTGATAGCAGTGACGTAAAAAAGCCACCAAAACATCCACTTAATGTATCCATGAAAATGATGAAGACAGTGAGCTGATGGTTCGTCCTCACATGACAAAGATGGGAACACGTTTAATGACCGTCCTTTTGGACTCGTTGGCTGTGTGTACGCGACCAAGAGGAGCTGAAAGTAAACAAACTATAAAGCTCAGAGACTTCAGACAAGGATAATTACAAAGCTCTGATCTTCTTTTATCTCCCAAATAACAACCTTTATTCTTACTTCATCCTCCTCTTCTTATCTTCTTTTGTATCTTCCTCATCATGCTCTTTTGTTTTATGTAACTGTAAACAGAGCTGTGCTGGTATTTTTGAGATACTGAGGTCACAAGGCTTGGCAATGCCTGTAAAATAACTCAAAATGATGTGTAGAATACAAAGGAAAAGGCCTTTGGGTTTTTTTACTTGGAGGATTACATTTAGATTCAAACATATTTCTTCACCTTGAAATATAGAATTTCCACCTCTATATAACACTTTCTCTAGTCTTCTGACCACATGTCTCATTCACCGACTCACATCACATTCATTCACTGATGGCAGAGACTGCGGTGTAAAGTGCTAAACAGTATTAACGAATCCCATTCACATGATTTGTTCTAAATTCAGTATGTAATATGTGAGCAAGAGAAAAATCTGCAGTATGCCAAAACCAGTGGTGGACAGTAACAAAGTAAATCTACTTAAGTACGGTTTGAGTATCTGTACTTAACTTGAGTATTACTTTTTTGGGGAACTTCTTACTTTGACTCCATTTAAAGACAAATATCATCCTTTTGACTCGTCTACATTTCTATCAGTGCTCTAGTTACTCTCTACTTCATCTTTGAAGTCAGCTGATGAGTCTTCTTTTCTGAAATCAGATCCCAAAGACCGTAAACTGTTGGTGTCCTTGTGTTTGGTAGCGTAGATCAAACGTTCTTCAGATCAGTGCGTTCATTTAGTCGGGGTGATGATGGCTATGACTGAGAAGGATGATGATTCTCTACCTGAGCACCACCGCCATATTTTAAACCCACGTTTGAGCTTTTGAAATAAAGAATGATTGTTTGTATTGTTGTAAATCTCTGATCTGTTTACCACACAAACTTCATCACAGCCTCCAAAACATCAGCATCTAACCTGAGAAAGCATGTGGAGGTCTGGAGCTAACACACTGCTTTGATTCCAGAGGAACATTGTAAACGTGTCTGTGCTTGTAGTAACTTAGTTTATATTTCATGGTAGACTTTTTACATATGAAATCATGTTTTCTAAATAAACAGAACAGAGCAGAATGTACATCCATGCATTCTTGACTGACCTCATGCTTTGTGAAAATACGTTTAGAGATAATTTAAAAAGTACTTTGAATACTTAGTATTTTTAAAAGCAAGTACTCCAGGACTTTAACTCAAGTCAGAATCTGACTGAACAACTTTCACTTGTATTGGAGTAATGTTTGACCAGGAGGATCTATACTCTGACTGAAGTCATGAAGATGTGGACTTAGTCCACCACTGGCCAAAACTACCCGGATGTCGTACTGATACAGGAACATGTCTCAGTCTGCAGCGGACCAGTCTCCCTCACGCACTGTTTCCCACAATGCACAGCGCTAACATTCTCCTTCTTTTACTCTGTATATGATGGGGGGAATCGCTTTTATGTCCTGTGAAAATAATTAAATTCCATAGGAGACACTTCTTAACTTTTTAAATCATAAGTGATGCGAAAGAAGCAGTTCTGCTGTTCTGTTGGATCTGGTCTGCAGGATGCTGGGTCAGGTGTCGCTGGATTTCCGGTTTCAGAAAGCAGAGGTAAAATACAACCAAGCTGATAGATAAACTGCTTCTTTAGCATCACTTATGATTTGAAATGTTAAGAAGTGGTTTGTATGGAATTTAGATAATTTTTAAAGCACCCCCGTCATATACAGAAAAAAGAAAAAGGAGAACGCTAGCGCTGTGCATTGTGGGAAACAGTACGTGAGGCAGACTGGTCAGCTGCAGACTGAGACATGTTCCTGAATCAGTACGTTTTGGCATACTGCAGATTTTACTCTTGTTCACATACTACATACTGAATTTAGACTGAATCAGTACGTACTGCTTGTTTAGTAGGAGGTTTGAAAACAGCCGTCATGAGAGGCAGCTACACTTTAGCTTGATATTTACTTCTGCGTTGAATCGATGGCGTAGCCTACAAGCATAGGTCTGCGTAGCTCCTGTACCTACGCAGAGGCCTCCACATGTAGTCGAGGCATACCTCCTCCAAAGTGTAACTACAGTTGCAAGAAAAGGTATGTGAACCCTTTGGAATTACTTCCGGGTTTGCTTTGATTCACAGCCGCCGTAGAGGGAAACTTCAAAGGACACACAGCGTCTTGTGAGGCTACGCTGTAGGGCAGAACTCGTTACAGTGGCTTCACAGGCTCTGGCTGCACAATGGCTGCACCCAGGAGCGGGATTTTTTGGCTTCAGAACCGTACAACGGGAAGAGGCGGAGCAACGCTGTCCATTTTTATTTACAGTCTATGGTCCAGACCCTGAGGCGGCAAAGCAGCCCCAAACCATGATGCCCCCTCCACCATCCTTCACAGCTGAGATGGGGTTTTGATGTTGGTGTGCTATGCCTTTATTTCTCCACACAAAGTGTTGTGTGTTCCTTCCAAACAACTCAACTTTGGTTTCATTTGTCCACACAATATTATCCAGTACTCCTATGGAACATCCAGGTGCTCTTTAGCCCAACGTGTCGTAGATTCATCAACAGAGATGTTAGCATGTGTCAGAGTGTTTAACGTATCGTAGATTCATCAACAGAGATGTTAGCATGTGTCAGAGTGTTTAACGTATCGTAGACTCATCAACAGAGATGTTAGCATGTGTCAGAGTGTTTAACGTATCGTAGATTCATCAACAGAGATGTTAGCATGTGTCAGAGTGTTTAACGTATCGTAGATTCATCAACAGAGATGTTAGCATGTGTCAGAGTGTTTAACGTATCGTAGATTCATCAACAGAGATGTTAGCATGTGTCAGAGTGTTAAACGTATCGTAGATTCATCAACAGAGATGTTAGCATGTGTCAGAGTGTTTAACGTATCGTAGATTCATCAACAGAGATTTTAGCATGTGTCAGAGTGTTTAACGTATCGTAGATTCATCAACAGAGATGTTAGCATGTGTCAGAGTGTTAAACGTATCGTAGATTCATCAACAGAGATGTTAGCATGTGTCAGAGTGTTTAACGTGGCATAGATTCATCAACAGAGATGTTAGCATGCGTCAGAGTGTTTAACGTATCGTAGACTCATCAACAGAGATGTTAGCATGAGTCAGAGTGTTTAACGTATCGTAGATTCATCAACAGAGATGTTAGCATGTGTCAGAGTGTTTAACGTGTCATAGATTCATCAACAGAGATGTTAGCATGTGTCAGAGTGTTTAACGTGTCGTAGATTCATCAACAGAGATGTTAGCATGTGTCAGAGTGTTAAACGTATCGTAGATTCATCAACAGAGATGTTAGCATGAGTCAGAGTGTTTAACGTGTCGTAGATTCATCAACAGAGATGTTAGCATGTGTCAGAGTGTTTAACGTGTCGTAGATTCATCAACAGAGATGTTAGCATGTGTCAGAGTGTTTAACGTATCGTAGATTCATCAACAGAGATGTTAGCATGTGTCAGAGTGTTTAACGTGTCATAGATTCATCAACAGAGATGTTAGCATGCGTCAGAGTGTTTAACGTGTCGTAGATTCATCAACAGAGATGTTAGCATGCGTCAGAGTGTTTAACGTATCGTAGATTCATCAACAGAGATGTTAGCATGCGTCAGAGTGTTTAACGTATCGTAGATTCATCAACAGAGATGTTAGCATGGGTCAGAGTGTTAAACGTATCGTAGATTCATCAACAGAGATGTTAGCGTGTGTCAGAGTGTTTAACGTATCGTAGATTCATCAACAGAGATGTTAGCATGTGTCAGAATGTTTAATGTATCGTAGATTCATCAACAGAGATGTTAGCATGCGTCAGAGTGTTTAACGTGTCGTAGATTCATCAACAGAGATGTTAGCATGCGTCAGAGTGTTTAACGTGTCGTAGATTCATCAACAGAGATGTTAGCATGTGCCAGAGATTTGTGTAAGTCTTTATCTAACACTCTAGGATTCTTCTTCACCTCATTGAGCATTCTGCGCTCTTGAAGTCATCTTTACAGGACTCCTAGGGAGAGTAGTAACAGAGCTGAACCGTCTCCATTTATAGATCATATGTCTGACTGTACACTGTAAACCCGAGCAGTACTTCTAACTCACAGCCATTAAGGGAACAGCACTCAAAACCAGCTATTTAGTTGAATCAACAACAATTAATTATTGAGTTATCTGTTTTAATTGTATGTGGATCAATTTTATTGAGTTAATACTCATTTCCAAATAACAACTTTTGAGTGTACAGAGGGACGCTATGTATGACGTCATCAGCGTCACCACGTAAGTCTTCACGCGCTTGAAAAACCATAATGGCTGTGCTTCGCGAAGCACCAAGTAACGAGGAGAGACAACGCCAAACCGCTGTACCGGTACAGGGAAGACTAACAATGATCCAACAAGGGACAGGGAACACAGAGGAACTAAATACACAGATTCATCAACACAGGTTTGAACACAGGACACAGGTGAGACTAATGAAGGTAATCACAAAAGGAGGGATACACACAAGGGCATGATGTAAAACTAAACTGGAGACACAAGGATACAGAACTACAAAATAAAACAGGAAACACAAGACAAGACTAAGAAACACAATGAGAGACATGGATCACTAAACACTCAAGAGAGACAAAGGATAACTAATACAGAATAAACACAGGGAGGAACCAAGGCATGAAACACAAGAACGAAACTAACCAAACCATGCCATGGACTCAGTTTCATCTAGTATGTATGAATTAAAAATATAAAACATGTAACTAATACATTTGAGTTTGGGAAACTTGAAAATTAAAAAAAAGAAAGAAAACAATTGAGTAAACTGAAATTGTATTTTATAATTTCAGTTGTATTTCCGCTACTTAAAAACTCTTATGTAACCCTTTCCAGCTTCATGCAAGTCAACAATTTTTAATGGTAGGTCTTCTGAGAGCTCTTTTGTGTGAGGCATGGTTCACATCAGGCTTCTTGAGAATAGCAAACTCCAACTGGTCTGTGTTTTTCATAGCAGCTTTAACCAACACCACCAATCTCTCCTAATAGATCAGACACCAGGTAGGCAGACTTCAGACTCAGACTAGCTTTTAGAGAAGTCCTTAGCCTCGGGGTTCACGTACTCTCTCCACCCTGCACTGTGAATGTTTACATGCTGTGGTCAATAAAAACATGAAAACATTTTATTTTTTTTGTGGCATTAGTTTAAGCAGACTGTGTTTGTCTATTGTTGGGACTTAGATGAAGATCAGAACACATTTTATGACCAATTAATGCAGAAATCAGGTAACTCCAAAGGGTTCACATACTTTTTCGTGGGCACATGCGACGTGGACCGCAAGCCCTGTGATTGGCCCGCTTGGTGGACTACATGTTCTTTTTGATCAAGCACAAAGCTTTGTCCTTAATAAAGTCAGAATTTACCAGAGGATTAAAATACAGGCTTGCATTCTCATTGGTGTAACCTTGGTGTACTCAGGTTGTTTTGGGTCTTGTATAGCACACTCAAAGAAAGGTAGGATGCTGTTTGTCAATAGTAAATTGAAAAAGTATGACAGTTTCAAATATATTTATAGAAATAAATCATGCTCAGTTATGTACATTCTTCAGGCTTTTGACAAATCTTTGATGAGCACTGCTATTGACCCTGGTTTTCTTTGTGATATCTGGATATCCCATAAGCACAGAAACAAACTCCAAAGCAAAAACACTGCTCATGGTCAATCTGTCTTCAGATAAAAAGTAGAAGTTGGATAAGACAACTAAAGATCATTGAGTCAAAGTGTTGAGCTTGTATTCTTCTCTATTTACAGATGAGCGGAACGATTCTTTGAAAGACAGATGTCAAAAGGAATAATGTCACCGTGCTCAATGGTTCAACACAAAAGCAGCACTCATTTATTCTTCAATGACCATGTAAAAAAAACCCTGAAGTGTTTTTCTCCTCCACTTTAAAAACACAAGTCTGTCTCTGCTGCCCTCCCCCCTGATTTTCTGCTCTCCTGAACTTATCAAGCAAGCCGCCCTACTCTAACCTCCGACACAGCACCCCACCCCCACTCCAACACAAATCGGGCAAGGAGGTTAAACATGTCCTGGGTATGAGAGATGGAATGCATGTGGATGTGTGAGTGGAGACGTTGGAGAATGGCGGGGGGCTGATAAGCCTGGTGGGTGGAGAGAAAGAGTGGGAAAGATGGAGGGAGCAGAGGAGGGAGGTTAAGAGAAGAGACAGCACCGTGGAGGAGGAGAGGGTGGTTAGAAAAAGGAGGGCGGATAGTCAAAAGTTTGGCATATTTAAGACAAAGACAACAGCAAGTGTGAGATTAGGAGCTTTCAAACTTTGAGGAGGGAGATTCTCCATTACTACTACGAGGAATTTGGTTTTGTATGTTTAACAGAAATCAGAGGAACTGGATCACAATCAGCTTTCTGACAACTCTGGACTCTGGAGACGAAGCAGCAGGAGACCAGAGCTGCAGGAACCCAACATACCATAGATAAGGGAACCTCCAAAGCTCCATCAGAAGCTCTTGAAGTTTTTTTAAAGGAAAAACGGTGTGAAATAATTTCTTTCCAGAGAATAGAGGACTTTGTTGAAGTGTGAGCCAAGAAAGTGTGAGTGGAGATCTGAATGGACTCTTGAGAAGAAGTGATCGAAGCAGAAACAACCCCAAAGAACCAACACCAAGTGGCCCCTGTAGACCCTCTCTACGATGTAAGTACAAGTGATGCTGCATCAGTCACATGTGCAGTACATTATTATGATTAGTCTTTTTTCAAAATTCCATTGAATTCCTCTCTCTTCATCCTCCTCTATCCCTCTCTCCAACTCGGTCTCAGCAGATGTGTGTCTAACATGAGTCTGGTTCTGCTGGAGGTTTCTGCCTGTTAAAGGAAGTTTGTCCTTGCTACTGTAACTTGCTAAATGCTGCAAAGTGCTCTGCTCATGGTGGATTACGATGAGATCAGACTGAGTCCTGTCTGTAAGATGGGGCTGGATCTTATCCTGTCTTGATGTTGGGTCTTTGTTAATAATAGAACATAGAGTACGGTCTAGACCTGGTCTGTTTGGAAAGAGTCTTGAGGTAACATTTGTTGAGATTTTGCGCTATACAAATAAAGATTGATTGATTGATTGACAAAGAAGAGATAGCAATTATGGATCACTTTCCTTTTGATTGGTCAAAAGGAAAGTGGTCCATAATTGCTATCTCTTTTTTCAGCTCTCTGATAATCATCAGCTCACAGATTGCTTCAAAAACACCAAACAGCTCGCTTTCTGACAGATAAAGTTACCTCTTCATGAACCCAGAGCTATGTAAGCTTTGAACAGGGGGGTTGATTAGGTTGTTGCATAACTACTACAACAGGCTAATGTGCTTATCCAGTCACTTAGTCACAAATATAGCTCCAAGAAATCATCATAAGAGCAAACAAGCAGTCACAACACTTAGAATGATCAAAAATCACAAATATCACGCACAAGAAATATCAATCAATCAATCAATCAATCAATCAATCAATCAATCAATCAATCAATCAATCAATCAATCAATCTATCCATCAATCAATCCATCAATCAATCAATCAACCTTTATTTTTATAGCAGCAAACGTTCTCCTCAGACTCTTTTCAAACAGACCAGGTCCAGACCACTCTATGTTCTATTATTAACAAAGACCGAACATCAAGACAGGATAAGATCCAGTCCCATCTTACAGACAGATGGGACTGGACTCTTAATCCACCATGAGCAGAGCACTTTGCAGCATTTAGCAAGTTACAGTGGCAAGGACAAACTTCCTTTAACAGGCAGAAACCTCCAGCAGGACCAGACTCATGTTAGACACACATCTGCTGAGACCGTGTTGGAGAGAGGGTTAGAGGAGAATAAGAGAGAGAGTTAGTGATGAGACAGATAGTACGGATAATATATTTTCCATTAACACTAAAACATTTATTTTCATGTCAATAGCTCATCATGAGTATGACTGGAACTCTGGAGGCGGGGGCCCATCACCAGGCCTTAGACCTGTCTGAGGAACTGCCCTCTCATCACTACCATCACCATAACAACCACCATCAGCATCTCCATCACTCAAACTCCCTGGCCTCTACCACAGCTGTGGGAGGTGGTAACGAAATGCCTTCACGTGTGGTCGTACCTCCTCCTTATTCTGCAGCCGAGAGCGGAGGAGGTGGCAGTGAAGCTCCTCTGGAGCTGCGGGGCTCCCTGGACTGCTGGGCCTGCTCAGTACTGGTGACAGCTCAGAACATGGTTATAGCTGCGATTAATGCCTGCCTTGCCGGACTGGTGTTCGGGACCATCCTTACACCCACGATTGTCATGGTGGCGTTTGGCTTCCTCTGCCACTCAACAGTAAGAAAGGGGCGATGTGTGTGCAGACAGTTCTCTGGGTGTGGTTTGGGTGTAGCCATTTGCAGTTAGACTTTAGACGTACGCTTGTTAAGACACTTTATTTTCATACAGATGTTTGGATCAAACTCGCAAACATATGTGATAGTATGCAGAGCTGCAATTAGGGTATTGTTAATACCTCCATAAATTATGAGAATGAAATCACTTCTTTACATTTGGTTTGAAAAAATATTTCAAAGCCTTTTATCTTTGTTCGGCCTAATATGCTTCAAATTGTTCAGTAACCAGTTTGTTGTCCTTTTGGGTAAAAGTGAATGGGGTGCTTTTTGTAAAGTTGTGCACACTAAAAATAACATCAACAATTCTCCACATTTAACTCCAAAACGTCATGAAAACATATTGTGAATTTTAAAAGTCACTTTTTTTTAATTCACATTTAGAGGAAAATTTGTGATCTTCCTTACATTTAATTTTGTTGGGAAAAATATATTTTAAAAAAAAATCACTATTAAATCATGCTAAATATAAATATAAATCTCAAATGTTAAATATAAATGTTAAATATAAATCTCAAATGTTAAATCTAATTGTTAGATGTTGCTCTTTCTAAACTTACATAGGAGGTCTAGACCACTCTATGTCAAATTATGAACAGAGACCCAACTTCAAGACAGGATAAGACTCAGTCTGACCCCACCTTAATCCATCATGAGCATTGCACATCGCAGTATTTAGCTAGTTACAGTGGCTAGGAAAAACTTCCTTTTAACAGGCAGAAATCTCAGGCAGAACCAGACTCATGTTAGACAGCCATCATGCCTCGACCGAGTTGGGTCTGGAAAGACAGATGGACACAATGGAGCTCAGGGACTCCAGAAAGGTCTATGGTTAGTAACTTTAATGGGACAGGCAGAGTTAAAGTAAGTGATGAAGGGGTTGGGGGGAAGGGGGTGAGCTAGGATCCCAGTGTGTCAGTGCGCCAGTTCCCTCGGCAGTCTAGGCCTATAGCAGCATAACAAAAGCTGGTCCAAGCCTGATCCAGCTCTAACTATAAGCTTTATCAAAAAGGAAAGTTTGAAGCCTACCCTTAAAAGTGGAGAGGGTGTCTGCCTCCCGGACCCTGACTGGTAGATGATTCCAAAGGAGAGGGGCCTGATTACTGAAGGTTCTACCTCCCATTTTACTTTTAGAGATTTTAGGTACAACTAGCAAGCCTGCATGTTGGGAGCGTAGTGTCCTAGAGGGGTAATAGGGCACTATGAGCTCTTTAAGATACGAGGATGCCTGATTTTTAAGGGCTTTGTAGGTTAAAAGAAGGATTTTAAATTCTATTCTACATTTTATTGGGAGCCAGTGTAGAGAAGCTAACACTGGAGAAATGTGCTCCCTCTTCCTAGTTATAGTCAATACTCGAGCTGCGGCGTTTTGAACTAGCTGAAGAATCTTTAGAGACTTATTGGGGCAGCCTGATAAGAGGGAGTTACAGTAATCTAACCTGGAGGTAACAAATGCATGGACTAGTTTTTCTGCGTCGCTCTGAGATAGGAAGTGTCTAATTTTAGAAATATTGCGCAAGTGAAAATAGGCTGACCTTGAGATTTGCTGAATTTGGGAGTTGAAGGATAAATCTTGATCAAATAGGACTCCTAGATTCCTAGCAGAGGTGCTGGATGCCAGACTAATGCCGTCTAAGGTACTTATATTATTAGAAAAGGTCTCCCTGAGGTGTTTGGGGCCAATAACAATCACTTCAGTTTTTCCTGAGTTTAGCAGTAAGACATTTCTGGTCATCCAGGTCTTTATGTCTTTTAGACAAGCTTCTAGTTTAGATAACTGGTGGGTTTTTTCTGGCTTCACTGATAAATAGAGCTGAGTGTCATCAGCATAACAATGAAAATTAATTGAGTGTTTCCTTATGATGTAACCTAGAGGAAGCATATATAAGGTGAAAAGAATTGGTCCTAGCACTGATCCTTGTGGAACTCCCTGACTAACCCTGGTGTGCACTGAGGACTTTCATTAACGTGAACAAATTGAGATCGATCTGTTAGGTACGATTTAAACCAAGCTAAAGCAGTTCCTGTAATGCCAATTAGCTGCTCTAATCTCTGTAACAGGATTTAATGGTCAATCGTATCGAATGCAGCGCTAAGATCTAATAAAACAAGTACGGAGAGAAGACCACTGTCTGAGGCCATTAGTAGATCATTGGTTACTTTTAACAGTGCAGTCTCTGTGCTATGGTGGGCTTTAAACCCCGACTGAAAGTCCTCAAACAAACTGTTGCTCTTAAGAAAGTCCCAGAGCTGAACTGACACCACTTTCTCCAGGATTTTAGAGATAAAGGGGAGATTAAATATCGGTCTATTGTTAGATAAGGAGCCTGAATCAAGAGTGGGCTTTTTAAGGAGAGGTTTAATTACAGCTACTTTCAATGATTGAGGTACATAGCCTGTCAGTAAAGACATATTAATCATACTTAGTAAAGAACTGCTGACTAGTGGAAGGACTTCTTTTAGCAGCTTAGTTGGGATTGGGTCTAAAAGACAGGTCGATGGTTTAGCTGAAGAAACTGTTGAAACCAGTTCAGGAAGGTCAATGGGTGAAAAACAGTCTAGGTATACATCTGGCTTTAACGCCGGCTTCAATGATCCCGCTGTTGGTAAAGGGTCCTACACTAGTTAAAGGTAAGAGGTTACTAATTTGATCTCTAATCTTTAAGATTTTATCATTAAAGAAGTTGTTAACAAGGTTTTTATTTTAGTATTTCCGCTAAGCAGCAGTGTGAATTTGCATATTAACTAAATATTTAGGACAAGGAGCAACATTTAAAATTTAGACTAACATTTAACAATCCGATTTAACAGTGATTTTAACTTTAATATTTTCTTCAAGACAAAAACAAATGTGAAAAAAATCACGAATGTTTTTATGATGTTTTGGAGCTAAAAGTGGAGAAATGTTGCTGTTATTTTCAGTGTGCACAACTTTACGAGTGGCGCCCAATAACAGTGAGAGAGATTTGACATGTTAGTGAAGACAAATGTGTAGCAAAAGAAAGGTACTTTTGCTAAAAAAACAAAACAAAAGATGGGTGGAACAGAGGGATGAATGGCTTTTTCCTTTTTTGTTTAACATCTTACAGTCCTAATCTCATCACTGATCAAAAAGTTTCAGATACCCTGCCTGAGGCTGAGGGAAGGGTTTGGCTACATCAATGAACAGTTATCTAATCAGATAAGTTTGAGGTTCTCTGTTAGAAGATGGTTGAAGGCAGGGGAAAGGGACGGAGAGTCAGGACAGCCAGGAATCAAAGCACAGGAGATAAGGACTGCGAGTAAAAGAGTCAAAGATGTTTGAGAACAGAACAAGTTGTCATTATGCAAAGAATCGGAGGAGTACATTTGAAAATGTAAAAGAATAAAATAATAATAAGACTGAAGATTTGTTGGCACGCATTATTGCAGGCCACCCAAGTTATCATGGTTCAGAGACTACCAATGAACACCACCTCCTTAATGACCTGAGTGTCCAGGATTCTCTCTGCGCTCTCACAGTCAGACCTCATGTGACAGCAGCTTAGAGAGGGATTAATAAGGACCTGGAAGGTTAGAGAGATTGGGGAAATATCAAAAGAAAAACTGGGTGAGGAAAAAGACAGGGAGGTTAGGTATTTAAGGCTCTTTGAGATAAGTACCATTTTAATATATTACAAGTAATCCAGCTGGCAACAGTTACCTAGAAACACCTGGCTCAGATCTGGTCCTCAGTCAGTGAACACGAACACAAGCAGACTGCAGCCCTCTGTAACCCTTAACTGAACTATATTATGCATTCTGAACCATGTCTCGCAATATTGTACCTTTTAGAAATCCCTCCCTCCGCCAGGGAAGCTGTTAGAGTTCTTTTTAAAGGACACAATCACAACTTTTGTGTACATTTCTTTCTTTTTTTTAACCACTTACCAATTTAAGACATTTTTTAAACAATCTAGTGTTTTTACAAAGTTCATTCTAGGGATGAGCATTTGAAGGCAACATACTTTTCAATAATCACTGACACCTATTCAGAGATTATTTGTAATAATGGAGCAGGACGAGGTGCTGCTTAGCGGGCACTGTCAGCGTCTGTCTCAACCTTTATGTTGGTGTTTGTGTGACACAGCAGTGTGCCGTGTATGTTTACATTTTACAGCTATGCTCAGTGTCTGCGATTATCTCCGCTTCTGAATTTCACACAACTACATATGTTTTTCCAGAGACTGTCGCTAACATACTGAAGTGTATTGCGTTCACATGAGAAAAAAAATTCTGCTCTGTTTTTCTGAATTAACAAGTTAATTATCTCTGAAGTATGAGAAAAGTGTTCTGTTTTTCTGAATCAAAACAAAATCCGCTCTGTTTTTCTCAGAACGGGCCTTACGTCTAAACAGCTCCAGAGTCCACAGGTGCCTGCGTAAAGTTGACAAGCTAATCACAAAACCATCTACTGTATGTTACTTAGAGACACTAGTATCTCCCAATGTCTTAAACCCAGAGCAAAATAAAACTGGATCAAACTGAACAACTGGGCATGTTTACTTCCTTGTGTGGCCTTTAAGTACTATTGGGATTTGACTATAGCAGTATGTCATTAATTCAGAAAAACAGCAGATTTTTTTTTCTCATGTGAACGCAACACATTTCAGTACTAACATTTTCAACTTCTTTCGCTATTTAATGCAGTTAGCATTCTTCTTCTTCTGTTATTTAATGCAGTTAGCAAACAGTTTTAAGACACTTTATAGCCACCGTCTGTCAGGAATACTGTATTACAACCAGACACCGGTGAAAACGATGAAAAGAGAACTTTCAAAATGAAACAATATTCAATCTTTATCAATCAATCAGACGCTTTTACAAACATAGGAGGTCTAGACCACTCTATGTCAAATTATGAACAGAGACCCAACACCAAGACAGGATAAGACTCAGTCTGACCCCACCTTAATCCATCATGAGCATTGAATATTCACATTAACTCTTCGATTTTTAACAAGGGAATGAATATTCGAGCATTCAAAATTCATGTCCCATCTCTACTTCATGCCCACCTAAAAAGCTGATCAATCAAAGTTTATTTGACCTCATTCACAAGCTTGGCTTTAATGGCTATAATATATTGGCAATAATATAATGGCTATAATATAATGGCTATTGATCTATCTTTATATTTCAGAAAGGGTTGCTTATTCCACCACTTGAAACGGAAACTGAAACCATGCCCATAGGATGCCTTTTGATTGAATGAATGAACAAATGAATAAATGAATGGTTTCAGTGACATATTTCTGTATATTGTACTCTTCTATATTATTTAAAATTACTCAGTCCCTTCCAGTCACAGTCCCTATTGTTCGTCAGCAGCCTTTATCTCAGCTCAATCTGTGAGCAGGAACATTTCTCAAGCCATCCATAAACACTAGATCACATGAAATTAAATCATAGGTTAATAAGAACAAAGTTTGAGAACAAAATGTGCCCCTCTCAGTGAAATTATACTTTGAAAATCCCTTCCCACTGTCAACATATCATCATCATCATCATCATCATCATCATCAGCTCTTTTTCTCCTCTCCTTTCTCTCAGGTCCGCCCTCATGGGACCACCCCCTACTGCTCAGACCTGCTGACTGATGGAGGTTGTGTAGCCCTGTTGGTGGTAGGCTTCCTCTTGGTCACCCCTCTTCTTGTGCTGGCACTGGCTGCATACTGCCGTCTGGCCCGACACCTCCAGCTGGGGCTGTGCTTCATCCCATATAGCAGGGCCGTGTACAAGAACCTGCCAGCAACCCATCACCGTGGCCTGGGTGCTGGCTGCTGTGGTGGCCGAGATGGAGCTGATGGTGGTGGGAAGGGAAAGGTCTGGGTGTGAGGAATAGATGTGCATCAGTTAGAGGGGAGTGGAGTAAAACCATAAGATTAATCTATCAATCTTTATTTGTATCATGCCAAATCACAACAAACGTTATCTCAAGATACTTTTACAAAAAGAGCAGGTCTACACCATACTCTATGTTCTATTATTAACAAAGACCCAACATCAAGACAGGATCAGATCCAGTCCCATCTTACAGACAGGACTCAGTCTGATTTCATCTTAATCCACCATGAGCAGAGCATTTTGCAGCATTTAGTAAGTTACAGTCACAGTGTGTGCTGATAGAGAAATTAGCTCTTCAAACCTAAACTGTTTTTTGAACCAGGCTGTAAATATGTTTATTTCTGCTGTAAAGATCAGCTCTTTGAATGGGTGTGTATGTGGTTTCTAGTTTTTCTGCAGCCAGCCTCAAGTGGACGCTCCATGAACTGCAGTTTATAACACTTCCACATGGGCTTCATGTTTTAAGACTGGTGGTTGCCGCTTGATGACAACTGGATTACATGCCAAATCCTAAATCATATTGTGTCATGTAATAGGCCAATGTATTATATAATCCAGGACATTCAAGAGTGATGACATTTATCATAACTTGAGTATATAATCAAAGTCTAACTATGGTCAAGAAGAAAACAGCTTGAGAGTAAAGCATCTACTCATTAAGACTCTTTCAGTCTTAATGTCCTGAAGTAAACAGCAAACCTCAACAAAGGTTGTATTGACACTGAACAATTATTTCTTTTTTATAGTCACATTGTATAAATAAAGGCAAATTTGTCCAATTTGTTGTGTTTTTATTCATCATGAGATGTGTCTGTGATATAACATCAGGAGGAATTGAATACATCAATTATGTAAGATTGTTTAATTCTTGAAGCAGCAAACAGTTTTAGCCAACATTAATATGGGTGTTTTAGTGCTGTTTTAAAATACTCATATTTACTCACAAAATTAAAGATAAATATACGTGCCACTTTTAACTGCAAAGATATCTAGCCCATTAGCAATTTGGCCAAGGCCATCCTGGCCAGCAGCTAACACCCAGCCAACATTACCATAGCCCATTCAGCACATTACACACCACAAGGCATGATGCCAGAAAAGACACTCTGACAAATATGTGCACACTAGTCCTCATTAGCGCATAAGCAAGGGCCGTCTCTAACTATACTGTATATATTGTATTTTATCTTTTTATTTTATTCTATTTTTATTGTATTTTATTTTATCTTATTTCATTTTTATTTCATTTTTACTTATTGAAACTTCTTCTAGATTGTACTGTAACAACCCCCCCCCCCGGCGCATCAATAAAGTAATATCTTATCTTATCTTATCTTACTGGTGCCCTAGGATAAAGACGGCACAATCAATCAATCAATCAATCAATCAATCAATCAATCAATCAATCAATCATTCAATCAATCAATCAATCAATCAATCAATCAATCTATCAATCAATCAATCAATCAATCAATCAATCAATCGACCAATCAACCAACCAACCAACCAATCAATCAATCAATCAATCAATCAATCAATCAATCAATCAACTAATCAATCCATCCATCTATTAACCAATCAATCAATCAATCAATCAATCAATCAATCAATCAATCAATCATTTGAATACTTGAACAATCAACCAATCAACCAAACAACCAATCCATCCATCCATCAATCAATCAATCAATCAATCAATCAATCAATCAATCAATCAATCAATCAATCAATCAATCAATCAATCAATCAATTTTTATTTGTAGAGCTCCAAATCACAACAGACATTATCCTCAGACTCTTTCCAAACTGTTCTATTATTAACAAAGACCCAACATCAAGACAGGATCAGATCCAGTCCCATTTTACAGACAGAAGTCAGTCTGATCTCATCTTAATCCACCATATTATTGAAGCAGTTTATGTTAACATGTGAAGATTACATGCGATGCATGATTTACACCACAAGGTGGTGCCTGTGAGTCATGAACAGGGGAATACAGTTGCTTTTTAATGCCCCTGGTTGATTTAAAAAAAAGTCCTGATCTGGCCTACTGCAACACAGAGTTTTTTGGGGCGTCCAACGTTCAGTATTTTCTTCCTTTTTTCACAACTTCCTGTCTGTCAACTTGAGGGCCAAACATTTCTTGGTTCTCAACATTTCTGAATCTTCAGGATTGACCCCACCTCATGGGGTGCTGCTTGTAAAGTTGTGCACACTGAAACTAACAGCAATAGATCTCCACATCTATGTGGTGTGATTATGAAAAGTCACTTTTTAAAAATCACATTTGGAGGAGTATTTGGTATCATTTTCACATTTCATTTTGTTGGGACAAACATGTTTGAGTTAAAATCACTGTTAAATCTAAATGCTTAATATACATAGAATTTTTAAATGTTAAACATAAATATTACATTTAAATGTTAAATATTTCTCTGCGATCCTAAATATTTAGCTAATATGCAAATCCACACTGCCGCCTAGTGTGAAATACCAAAATAAAAGCTTCATATGATATAGACCTAGCAATAGCAACTTAGCTTGTCCGTACCATAGACTGGGTCAGCTCTGTCTCTGAGAAATGTGGAATCCCTTAGTGGTCTCCAAAACTGCCTTTCAAACATTTTTACAGTTATAACCCGTAGGACTCAGTACTGACCAACTATGGTTAGGATATCTGTATCACCTTATGATGCTTTTCAGTGTGATTTAGCATATGAGCTAAATATTTGGGATTGCAGAGCAACATTTAGCTTTGAGATTTAACATTTAGATTTAGCATTTAACATTCAGATTTAACATTTAACATTAAGATTTATATTTAATATTAAAGTAAATATAATTGTCACGACAAATTTTGTTTTAAATGTTTTAGAAAAGTGACTTAAAAATTCAAATTATGTTTTTATGATGTTTTGGAGTTAAATGTGGAGAATTGTTGTTATTTTTCAGTGAGAACAACTTTAGAAACGGCGCCCCATACCACGTCTTTAGTTGTTGTTATATTTTGGGGCTTTTTGCCTTTATGATAAGACAGCTGAAGAGAGACAGGAGATGTGGGGAGCAAAGGGGGGGGGGACATGCAGCAAATGGTAGCGGTCAGGAGTCGGGCAGGCAACCTCTGCGACAAGGGCTACAGCCTCCGCATGTGGGGCGCCTAGATCGCTAGGCCACCAGCACCCCACATCTTTAGTTTTTACATCATAAAAACAAAGCATGCTTTGACATATCTGTGTGGTCTAATTTTGTGCTTAAAGCTCCAGTTAGTGTTTTTGAGATGTAACTTGGTCCACATGAGGCACCAAAACCAACACAAACAGAAAGTTCATCACAGGAGTTTGAAATTTTTTTTTTTCATTGTTCAAAGATGAGTTCTGTTGTCACTGAATATCAACCCAAAATCAAAATTCCAAACTTTGTTGAGAGGACAGGGTAACTTCTACGGAAAACCTAAAATAACGTAAATAATAAAAATAAAAATGCAGACGAGAAAACTGAAACATAAAAAGTATTTAATCATATTCTTTTAGGGCTTCTGTACTGATCATAAAAGGAGCACATTTATACATATGGTAACCAAGTAAGTTGAGGTAATAGGAAAGGCCTGTTATCAGTTTCTTGAATGATTTTTTATTCATTTATTTTTTTAACAACATTGTTTAGAAAATGTTGCTTCAGTAAAGAATAAAAATACATCTTGTCACGAGACATTTATCTTACAGTTTGAAGATCAAAAACACTTAAGCGAGCTTTGATTTCTAGATGAAATTAGATTAATGATCCCATTATCACCAGAAAAATAAGTCGAGATCTCAAGATAACAAGCTTTGTTTTCTCAAAACAACGACAAAATGAAGCTGTTCTCTTGAGAAAACAGAGAAAATAAATGTATTAAATCCTTTTAGGGCTTCTGCAAATTTCGACCTTTACCAAACACTAAATGCTGGTGCTTGATGCAGGTGGAATATTAATATTAACATATTAATTTTTCATAATAATAATAATAATTATTATTATTATTATTATAATAATAATAATATAATAATAATAATAATTACAATCATCATCATTATCATCATAAATATATTTCTGCACTTTTCAAAACCAGACAATACTAGTATCATGCAAGACTGGTACCTTGGTTCATTGAGCTGGAGGGAGTTTTAAGACATCCAACATTTAATTATAGTGCAAACTTTAAATGGTAAATGGACTTGTACTTATATAGCACTTTTCTAGTCCTTCTGACCATTCAAAGCACATTTACACTACTCGTCACATTTACCCAGTCATACCCATTCACTCACTGATGGTAGAGGCTGCTATGTAGTGAGAGACCATCAGTGTTAGCTAATCTCATTCGTACACATTCACACACCTCTGAACAACAGAGGGAGCAATTTGGGATTCAGTGTCTTGCTCAAGGACACTTCGGCATGTGACTGCCGGAGCTGGGATTGAACCGCCAACCTTCCGATTGATAGACGGCCAACTCTACCCACTGAGCCACAAGTAATGCACTTGTCATCATCACCAGACCCCCCTCCACCAGCCACATCACACCTGTCCTGCAGCAGCTCCACTGGCTTCCCATTAAATACCACATCATCTTTAAGATTCTGTTTCTCACCTTCAAGACCATCAACAACCGAGCTCCTCAGGACCTCATTGAGCTCCTCCAGACCAAAATACCCACACGTAGTCTCAGGTCCTCCTCCTCCATCCAACTCACCCTCCCACCTGCTCGCTTGACCACCATGGGGTCCAGAGCCTTCAGCCGCGTTAGTCTGGATCCTTGTAGCTTTCCTATGGGCTATACAACATCACCATGTCTGTGTAACCGTTATAATTTGATCCTGAGGTAAAGCCTCTCTCGTGGATATGGAGTTCTGGGCCCCCTGGTGTTACTCATACACTGATAGTTTGACCCCTATGTCTACTATGAGCTGCTTCTGACAGAGAGGAAATCTTTGCAGCAAACACTTTCTCACTCAGTCGGCACTGACGAGCAGAACTGCAAAGACAACCTCCATATTTCCCTGACTTAAGGATGTTTATAACTCACTGTGCACATTGAAATCACCCAAGATAAAGTCCTCTTTAATGTCCGTCACACTGCTGCTCCACGTTTTGCTTTCTGATCGCTGGCTCCATGTGCAGCCAGGTGATTACTTGTTAAGCCTTCCTGCTAGAGAGGGGTCACAGGGAGTCGGAAAAACTGAGCAGACGGGACACTGAACAGAGCACAAGTGGAACCGTACTCAAGGAGGACAAAAAGAAACTGCTGCTCATTTTCGTTGTCTTTTCCCACCATTGGGGAAGAGTAAGCAAACAGGTAAGATGAGTAACTAGATACAAGTGAAGGTTGGAGGAAGCAGAGAGATCAAGGAAATAGCAGAGAGATCAAGGAAATAAGACTCATCAGTTCATTTCAACTATTTGCTCTTTTGTATTCAAAAATAGATCAGTGAAAGAAGTTCACCAGTATGTTGCTTTTTCTCCATTGGTGAGTGTTTGTAACCTGTGAACATCTGTGTCAGTCAACAGTATGTCCAAGGCAGGAGACAGGACACCCTCCACCACCTCTGTTGACTCAGCCTCCACAGAGGGGTACGAGTGTTTGTTTCTATACGTTTCTAGAATTGATGGATAAAGACTGTCTTCTGAAAATGCAGTTGTCTTTTGAGATCATTTTTAATTTATAGTCACATGTAAGGTGTGCATTAGCTGTTTTAAACCTATTATTTTTCTTAACTGTACAGCAACGGTTCAGTCTCTGATACACCCAAGAAATCCTCAAAGAAGTCCAAGAAAACCACAGAGAGCATGACCAAAGTCTACAACTCTGTGCTGAACAGTGTTTTCGGGGCGGTAAGTTGCTGCTACCCAAATGTTGTGAAGTACATAATCTGCATGTGGAGCTAGAGGGATGGTCTACAGAGGCAGTTTTGACCTGGTGTAGGTGCATACCCATGTTAAAACGTATAATATGTTTTCCCAACACTTTCATTTAAAAAACTGATCTGCTGTAATTCTAATTGATGTTTAAATAAAAAACTTGATATGTTTATAACACTGATCATTAAGAGTCAGACAAAATTTAGAAGTCTTTTATTTATATTAAGATCTAAATGCATAGATACCTATCATTTTGGACTCGACTAGTTAAAGGAGCCATCATTGAAACATCAGATTCAGGACTGAGGTAGAAGTCAGGCTGTAGACGTAGTTTGGACCTGATCTCTTTCAAGTTGTGGCCACTAAGTCTGGTGTATTTATAGTATTAGCGTCCTATTAGCTCAGGCTTACTGCCACTATTCATTAGTGTAATCCAAAAGAGGAACTTTGGCAAACACTCACTTGACTTTAAAATATTTAGGATACCTACCTGCTGTGTCACCTTGGACAATGGGATCTGTCCTCTGTGAAATTGACCTGTGTGTGCCTCCTTTCATTTGATGATGCCTACTTGATATTAACATGCAGTATAATAATCTTACATTCAGAAAGTACTTGCAAATCTATGGGGCGCTGATTGTAAAGTTGCACACACTGAAAAAAACAGCTACATTTCTCCACATTTAGCTTCAAAACTTCCTAAAAACCTAGTGAGTATTTTTAAAAGTCACTTTTTTTTAATCACATTTAGAGGAATATTTACATTGATTTAACATTTAACATTTAGATTTAACATTTAGCTTTTTGTTTTACAAAGTTATATTTTTAACACTTCAGTCGTTAATGGATAGGACAGCTGAAGAGACAGGCAATGTTGGGAGTGGAGAGGGGGGGGAGATGATGCAGTAAATGGTCAAGGCTGGAATCGAACCTGCGACCTCGGAGACGAGGGCTGTGGCCTCTGTATATGAGGCGCCCTTAGACCACTAGGCTAACGGCGCCCCTTTCAATCAATCAATCAATCAATCTTTATTTGTATAGCGCCAAATCACAACAAACGTTATCTCAAGACGCTTTTACAAACATAGGAGGTCTAGACCACACTATGTCAAATTATGAACAGAGACCCAACACCAAGACAGGGTAAGACTCAGTCTGACCCCACCTTAATCCATCATGAGCATTGCACATCGCAGTATTTAGCTAGTTACAGTGGAGAGGACAAACTTCCTTTTAACAGGCAGAAACCTCGAGCAGAACCAGACTCATGTTAGACAGCCATCATGCCTCGACTGAGTTGGGTCTGGAAAGACAGATAGAGGGGAGTAAAAGAGAGAGAGAGGTGATAGTGATGAGACGAGTCGTAGTAGCTGTTGCCGCTGGAGTCCAGCACGTCCGTATCAGCTGGAGTCCAGATCGTCCACAGCAGGAGGACGTCTACGGCAGCTCAGAGGAATCTACGAGACAATGGAGCTCAGGGACTCCAGAAAGGTCTATGGTTAGTAACTTTAATGGGACAGGCAGAGTTAAAGTAAGTGATGAGGGGGTTGGGGGGAAGAAGGTGAGCTAGGATCCCAGTGTGTCAGTGTGCCAGTTCCCCCGGCAGTCTAGGCCTATAGCAGCATGACAAAAGCTGGTCCAAGCCTGATCCAGCTCTAACTATAAGCTTTATCAAAAAGGAAAGTTTAACTTTTCACATTTGTATTTATGTTTAACATTTTTATTTAACATTTAGATTCAGATTTAACATTTGGATTTCACAGTGATTTTAATTAAAAAAATATTTTCATCAAAACAAAATTAAATTTGATAAAGGCCACAAATGTTCCTCTAAATGTGATAAAAAGAAATAGATTTTTAGAAATTCACTCTACATTTTTATGAAGTTTTGGAACTAAATGTGGAGAAATGTTGCTGTTATTTTCAGTGTGCAAAACTTTACAAATGGCGCCCCATACAAATCTGTTGATTTTAACTTTACATTGGAAAAAGTGATCTCATTACGTACTCATTGCAAGGAACTTTGTTAGTTACAAAAGCTTCCAGTTATTTTGTTCAGAATTCAACATGAGTTTTCTTCTTGTTTCTGCAGGACAGAGAATTAGCTCAGGCAGAGTTGGATGGTAAGTAGAACCACAACAGCTCAACAATATTGCCATTGTAGTTCGGAAAGCTTAAAACCACCCATCATTTTTTAAGCTGAAACAGTGCATCACATAAGTTATAGAGAAACATATAAAATATTTGTTGTAGTTACTTTGGAGTTTTCCAATTTTTCTGGCCCCCAAAACTTCTCGACCAGTCTGAAACTCTGGTTTGTGGATTAAAGCAGTTTTAAATCAGGCTCTACTTTTCTGATACTCCTATAAGGATTGTGATGTTGCAGTACTGCCTCGATAACCCCCACTGGGACAGCCATGATCTCTATGTGACCGTTGATCTCTTTACAGAGTTGCAAGAAGCGTTCAAAGAGTTTGACTATGATCAGGATGGATATCTGAACTACAAAGATGTGGCTGAATGCATGAGAACCATGGGATACATGCCCACAGAAATGGAGCTGCTGGAGATAGTTCAACAAATCAAAATGAGAAGTAAGAATAGGAGATACTTTTGTTACACTGACAACTTGTGCACAATGATAAAGAAAAAACATGATGATTAAATTCTATGATTTAACTTTCATTTTCAGATGGACAATGCATATTTGTATGGCTGCTTTTTTTTTTTCTAATGTCCCTCTATTTCCTGACCCATAACAACTTTCTTCTCAACAGTGGGGGGGTTGATGGATTTTGAAGACTTTGTTGAACTGATGGGACCCCGGATGATGGGAGAGACTGCTCATATGCTTGGACTCAAAGAGCTCCAATCAGCCTTTGTGCAGGTCTGTCAACAAAACCCCAGATTGATTTTATGACAGGACATTTGTTTTAAAAAGGTCTTCATTCCATTATTTTGCATCTCAGTGAGTTAATCCAAAATGAATACAAGTACATCCTACAAACGAGCACTTTAACAGTTGTATATTTTTAACTCTTGGTTAATGAAATTGACAGAATAAAAACCATCCCTTTATCAAGTTGTTGCCAATGTCTCTCCTTTTGAAAGTTTGATCTCGATGGAGACGGGAAGATCAACCAGGATGAGATGAAAGAGGCGATAAAGTCACTCCTGGGGGAGAAGCTCAAGAAAGGAGAACTGGAGGAGATTTTAAAGGAGCTGGACATTAACGCAGACGGAAACATTGACTTTGAAGGTGAGAGTAAGAGCTTTATATGGCTGACAGTTTATCAAGCGATTAGGATCCACACTGTTGGTCACAATGTTGTCTCAAATTTCATACTGCTGAGTCGAAAAGCAACAGGGTGGTTCTCGTCAGATAAACTCAGTACTATACCGACTTCTCTGTTTTGTCCTCTCTCTCCTCCTCAGAGTTTGTGATGATGCTCTCCATCCGCTAGCCTGAGAGACCGACAACAGGGGGAAGACATACAATCTATTCTGTAGTAGTCAACATAGAGGACACAATTCTGGACACATTTGGACTGTTTGTAAAGTAGATATAGACTTCTACAACATAATATGTGCCTAAATCTGTAAGAAATGCAAATGATAGATAAATGAATGGGAGTGACGTGGTCTGATTACTGCGTGGCATGAAATATGGTGTGAGAGCTATTCTGCTGGATGGAAAAACTGCTGCAGTTATTCAATATGTAAAGAAGAGTGAAATGTTTTGATATTTTAATAAAGAAATTAAAATGATGTGTGCACTTGTCTTCCATGCATAACATTATGATAATATTACAGAATGTATTAGTAGTAGTCATAGAAAAGAGTGTTTACAATCAAAACTCTTTAACAAACTTTATTCCAAAAACAAGTCATTAAATACCACTCGGTCTTCATCAATCAAAGAGTCATCATAGATTTACCATCCACAGAAAATATATTAAATATATCCTAAATGTAGAGTCGACTCATGATAATGCTTTGTAAAGTCCACTGTTTGAAGAACTGGAGGAGCAGTTAAACATCCAAAACCATGAGGCGTTTTCACATTTTCATTCATTATAAATAAATCCCAGAATCAGTGGGACAGTCGCTCACAGCGTCATGCTGGCTTTGCTAACATGTTCAATGCATGCAGGATGCATCGTACACTTACAGCTTCAGCCTCTGCTTGCTCCAATTCATACTTCAGCCACATTAATGAATATAGCTGAATATCTGAGTCAGTCCCCAGGAATGTCAAATGCACTGTATCCTTATCAATGACACCATCTGCACTCATATTCCAAGAGGCTGTTTATTATGGGCTGCTCTTTGTAAAGTTGTTCACTCTGAAAATAACAGCAACAACTCTCCACATTTAGATCGTAAATTTTAAGAAAACGTGAATTTTTAATTCACTTTTTTAATTAAATTTAGATCAATATGTGTGATCTTCTTCACATTTAATTTTGTTGTGACTAATATATTTAAGTTAAATATAAATGCTAAATATAAATATATATATATATATATAAATATAAATGTTAAATCTAAATCTAAATGTTAAATATAAATGTTGATTGTTAAATCTAAATGTTAAATCTAAAATACAGATATCTCAACCACAGTCAGGATGGACTCCTACAAGTTACCAGCCGGACTGCCTGCCGTCCATAATGTGCTCTGATTTAGCAGAAAATATTGGTGGCAGTTTTGGAGGCCATTCAGAGATTATACAACGCTCAGAGACAGAACAGAACCAGTCTATGGGACGGACAAGTTAAGTTGGTATTGCTAAGTCTGTGTCGCTTTATGAAGCTTTTATTTGGGTATTTCTGCTAGGGGGCAGAGTGAAATTGCATATTAGCTAAATATTTAGGATCGCAGAGCAACATTTAACATTTAACATTTAGATTTAACAATCAACATTTTGATTCGTCATTTAGATAATATAATTATAATTTTTTTAGTAAGTTTAACTTAACTATATCTGTCACGACAAAAATAAAGTGAAAAGATCACAAATATTCCTTTAAATGTGATAAAAATGTGACTTTTAAAATTTTACTCTACGTTTTTATGACATTTTGTAGCTAAATGTGGAGAATCGTGGTTGTGATTTTCAGTGTGCAAAACTTTACAAATGACGCCCCATAGTTTATGAGATTGGGGACTTGACTAGTTTGCAACACAAGTAAAGGCAGAGATCAGAAGTCCAAACTAAAATGATCTAGTTTTACTGATCCCCATTTAGGTCCATAACTGTACTGGTCCAATAATAACAACACTGTTAATTCTCCACTCCAGAGTCCTGGACAACATCAGCAACACCTGCAGATGTTGTCCAAACCTTATGACCTTTCCCTCACGCATAGAGATGTGTTGAATTGGAAATTAATGGAATTTTACTGTGTTATAAGCAGTTCTTAAAGGGGCATTGGCAGCAGAAATTTAAGACTGTTTTAGCAACAACAAAAAACGGTGAATGTTCCCTGTCTCTAAGTTAATAAATAAATGTCTCTAGTCATGAAAATCCTAATTGAGAAAATAAACTGCTCTCTTTATTACATCTGCTTCCCATGACTCATTGACTTATCCAGTGACTTATCCATGACTATCAGAAATACAGTCTTAAAGCACATCGTATTGTTAGCGGATGAATTTTAGCTCGTGTAAGCTTATTGGAGATTATTTTAACATTCTGTGCACTGTTCATGATGCTCACATTCAGGGTTGAGGTGCACTGTTCATGATGCTCACATTCAGGGTTGAGGTGGTCATCGTAAACTTTGTCTGACACCAAAATAAAGTGCAGTCAAAGAACTGCTGAGGAAACGCTGCTTCTGATAAAAACCTATCCCCACAGAAGATAGCTTAAACGTGTGTTTTTTAACTACCGCCTTGTGGGACTGATATGGATTGCTGCATCTGATTTTTACTTTCTGCATATTACATTTTGAGTATTTGGTAAGTCTGGATCAAAGCCATGCATGGGTGTTTTGTCCAATGATAAAACTAGTCATTCAAATTCACATCAAAAACTCTTTCAATTAACATCCCCAAAACAAGAAGTAAGCGGCAACAACCACATAAACCTCTTATGTTCTGTCGGTAACATGCTATCAAACCACTCAATGTCCCAATTTCCCCTAACTACTACACTTTTTAAAACCATATATCTTAAGTCCTCCTAAATAATAGAGAAAGATGGATGAGCAACTCTTTTAGTGCCTCCATAGAGCAGCGTGACAACTGTTTCTGACATCTGTTGTCTACAGCTCATTGGTCGGCTCATCAGCAAATTCAGCCATGATGTCATGCACCCAGATGTCCTTTTCTTCTTGTGAAGTGTCAACCAGGAAGACTGTCGCCTTCCTGTCCCAGGGATTAGGGGCCTCTTGTATCGCCTCCAGCTGGGCCACAAGAGGTTTCTTCTCCACATGATTCCTGAAAACGATGGAAGCTTCCTCTGACCACTGCCTTTGCTTCACTCCTGCAAAAACAACAGTTTCTTTATTTCTTTATTACTTTTCAACAAATCATTGGACAAAAATGTCTTTTGATGAGCCACACAGTGACAGAACGTGAGCTACAGCATCATGTTTTACAAAATGATTTCTTTCCACAGTAGATTATGAATAAAGTGCTAAGTCTGCAAGTAAGAAATTATGTAAGATGTACAATATTTGTGAACGATCTGTGAAAGTATGTCCACTTTACTCACCAGCAAGTTGAGCTGTGATTCCCTGAAACGGCAGCTGTGTGAACTCTTTAATCAAAGGTTTGAGCTGGGAGCAGCCCACCAGCTCGTGTTTACCATAGTCCAGCTCGTACACAGACACCAAACCATTGGATAGAATTCCTTTCACCAACACACGATGCCAGCTAAGAAGAGAGAGGGAGGATGTGTTGAAGTATTTTAGCAAAGTAAAAGTACCAGATTGTACTGAGACCAAGACAAGACCAAGTCATTTTGGGATCAATATCGAGTAAAGACCAAGACCAAGGTCTGAAGACCTCAGTGCATGTTGATTTACAGATACAATCTGTATGGTTACAGAAGAGTTTGCAGCCATCTGCTGTCCAGGGCATACACACAGCCTCTTAGCACATGGTCTCCAGCCACTCCTGCGTGTGTGCAGGGGGCCTGTCCTCCACTTAGACCATAACATTGGGGGAGGTTGCCACAGTAACCAGCGGGGGAAATAGCAAACTAAAAATGGATTGAAGTTATTCGTCGTTAGAAAGTGGCATTTTACTTTGTAAACAATTCTACTTAGTAATGATGTAGATGAATAGCCTATAAGTGGTGGTGTTGACCAGTTTCGGTTTTAAAATGTGAAGTTCACCCAGCCTGAGGCCGAGGACAGATTAAACATTTGTTGGATTCTAAGACGAATCCAAGACCGAGGTGGTAGAGTGGCAGCTATTTTCAATTCTAGTTTTCAGGTTAACCCTAGACCCAAACTAGGCTGTTGCTCCTTTGAAGGCCTAGTTCTCAGCTTTCCCAATCCAGTTTCTAAAACAGTGCGACCAATCTTATTCGTTATAATTTACCGCCCTCCTGGCCCGTGCTCTCAATTTTTAACTGAATTTTCAGAGTTTTTATCTAATTTAGTCCTCAGCTCAGATCAAATAGTCATTGTAGGTGACTTTAATATTCATGTAGACGTTGATAATGACAGCCTTAGCATTGCATTTATGTCCCTGCTGGACTCAATTGGCTTCTCACAGGTTGTTAACAAACCTACTCACCGTTTCAATCACACCCTCCATCTTGTTCTGGCTTATGGTCTTGAAATTGAGGACTTATTAGTCTTCCCACAAAATCCGCTTTTATCAGATCACTTTTTAGTAACGTTTGATTTCCTCCTAGTAGGTTCTACTCAAGGTAATAAAAACGTAATAACCAGGAATTTGTCTGATAGTGCCGTAGCTAAGTTCAAAGAGGCTATCCCTGCTGCTTTAAACTCAGTATCTAGTCCAACCTTAGCTCAAAGCTTGTATACTAGCTCCAGTCCCTCTCAGCTAGATCAGCTTGTAGATGATACTACAGGTTCTCTGCAGGTTACCCTAGACCTAATCGCTCCTCTTAAACAGAAGACTATTAGACGACAGAGGCTAGCTCCGTGGTATAATGCTCAAACCCGTGAACTAAAACAAAACTCTAGAAAACTAGAAAGATTATGGCGCTCCAATAAAACAACTGAAACCTGCTCACTTTGGAAGGATAGTCTTAATAAATATAGGAAGGCCCTGCAGCATGCTCGAGCTGCCTATTACTCCTCTCTAATAGAAGAGAATAAAAACAACCCTAGGTTCCTCTTCAGCACTGTAGCCAGGCTGACAGACAGTCATAGCTCCACTGAGCCATGTATTCCTTTAGCCCTCAGCAGCGATGACTTTATGAGCTTCTTTAATGATCAAATCTTAAAGATTAGAGATCAAATTAGTAACCTCTTACCTTTAACTAGTGTAGGACCCTTTACCAACAGCGGGATCATTGAAACGGCGTTAAAGCCAGATGTATACCTAGACTGTTTTTCACCCATTGACCTTCCTGAACTGGTTTCAACAGTTTCTTCAGCTAAACCATCGACCTGTCTTTTAGACCCAATCCCAACTAAGCTGCTAAAATAAGTCATTCCACTAGTCAGCAGTTCTTTACTCAGTATGATAAATATGTCTTTACTGACAGGCTATGTACCTCAATCTGTTTGTAAAAGTGTCTTGAGATAACGTTTGTTGTGATTTGGCGCTGGACAAATAAGATTGATTGATTGATTGATTGATTGATTGATTGATTGATTGATTGATTGAAGACCTTAAGAAAGCTGTCCTGTGATCAGTTTCAAAACCAGACCTTTTTGTAAGAACAACAACACTACTAACAGAAAAGAAACCAACTGTGTAGTGAGTAGGCCTGCTTATCATATCTCAAGTCTCTAAAAGTAGTATGGGAGGTAGAGCCTTCAGTTATCAGGCCCCTCTCCTTTGGAATCATCTACCAGTCAGGGTCCGGGAGGCAGACACCCTCTCTACTTTTAAGAGTAGGCTTCAAACTTCCCATCCATCCATTTTCTTCCGCTTATCCGAGGTCGGGTCGCGGGGGTAGCAGTCCAAGCAAATTGAACCAGACATCCCTCTCCCCAGCAACACTTTCCAGCTCCTTCTGGGGAACCCCCGAGGCGATCCCAGACCATGCGGGTGATATAATCCCTCCACCGCGTTCTCGGCCTTCTCCCAGACGGACGTGCCCGGAACACCTCTTAAGGGAGGCGTCCGGGAGGCATCATAATCAGATGCCTGAACCACCTCAGCTGACTCCTTTCGACGTGGAGGAGCAGCGGCTCTACTCCGAGCTCCCTCCGGATGTCCGAGCTCCTGACCCTCCCTCTAAGGCTGAGCCCAGACACCCTTCGTAGGAAACTCATCTCAGCCGCTTGTATCCACGATCTTATCCTTTCGGTCATGACCCACAGCTCATGACCATAGGTGAGGGTTGGAACGTAGACCGACTGGTAAATTGAAAGCTTTACCTTCCGGCTCAGCTCCCTCTTCACCACAATGGTCCGATACAACGTCGGCATCACTGCTGACGCTGCACCAATCCACCTGTCGATCTCACACTCCATTTTACCCCCACTCGTGAAAGAGACCCCGAGATACTTAAACTCCCCCACTTGGAGCAAAGTCTCACTCCCCACCGGGAGAGAGCAATCCACCGTTTTCTGGCAGAGAACCATGGCCTCAGACTTGGAGGCAATGACTCTCATCCCGGCCGCTTCGCACTCAGCTGCAAACCACCCCAATGCCTGCTGGAGGTCCCAGCTCAAAGAAGCCAACAGAACTGCATTGCCTGCAAAAAGCTGAGGTGAAATTCTGAGGCCCCCAAACTGAAGACCCTCCTCCCCTCGGCTGCACCTTGAGATCCTGTCCATAAAGATTACAAACAGGATCGGTGACCAAGGGCAACCCTGGCGGAGGCCAACACGCACTGAGAACGCGTCCGACTTTGTGCCAAGTATGCGGACACAACTCTCACTTTGGTCGTACAGGGACCAGATAGCTCGCAGTAGCGCCCCCCGAACCCCATACTCCCAAAGTACCAACCACAAGAGCCCCCGTGGTACACGATCGTAGGCCTTCTCCAAGTCCACAAAAAACATGTAGACTGGATGGGCAAACTCCCATGCCCCCTCCAGGAGCCTCGTAAGGGTAAAGAGCTGGTCCACTGTCCTGGCCGCGGGGCCAGGACGAAAACCACATTGTTCCTCCTGTATCTGAGCCTCCTTTCCAGCACCCTGGAATAGACTTTTATCGGGAGGCTGAAAAGTGTGATACCCCTATAATTGGAGCATACTCTCCGGTCCCCTTTTTTAAAAATGGGAACCACCACCCCGGTCTGCAATTCCACAGGCACTGTCCCAGACCTCCACCTGACACTGAAGAGGCTTCAAACTTTCCTTTTTGATAAAGCTTATAGTTAGAGACGGATCAGGCTTGGACCAGCTCCTAGTTCTGCTGCTACAGGGTTAGACTGACACACTGGGATCCTCTCTCACCCACTACCCCCTAACCCCCTCATCTCTTACTTTAACTCTTCCTGTCACATTAAAGTTACTAACCATAGACCTATCTGGAGTCCCTGAGCTCCCTTGTCTCGTAGGTTCCTCTGGATCTCTGCTGCTGTGTACATGCAGCAGCACTCCAGCTGCTACAACTACCACTCTCCGTCTCACCACGATCATCTCTCTCTCTCGTCATCTCCCTCTATCCCTCTCTCCAACACGGTCTCAGCAGATGTGTGTCTAACATGAGTCTGGTCCTGCTGGAGGTTTCTGCCTGTTAAAGGAAGTTTGTCCTTGCCACTGTAACTTGCTAAATGCTGCAAAGTGCTCTGCTCATGGTGGATTAGGATGAGATCAGACTGAGTCCTGTCTGTAAGATGGGACTGGATCTGATCCTGTCTTGATGTTGGGTCTTTGTTAATAATAGAACATAGAGTGGTCTAGACCTAGTCTGTTTGAAAAGAGTCTGAGGAGAACGTTTGTTGGGATTTGGCGCTATACAAATAAAGAGCCACAAGTTTTGTAAATCAGAGTTATGTTGGAACATAAATAAAGTTGCTCTAATGTTGAGAAAAAGAAGTCAACATTCATTCTGAATAAAAGCACTGTTCTACTCACTTGTTCTCCACTTTAGCAGCATATATCCGATGTTTCTCTATGTTGAGTAGTTTCTCCTCACTTTTGTTGTAGTAGAGAATCATCTCTCCCATTAACACCACCAGTTTGTACATATCTCTCCAGGGCTGCAGCACAAAGTGGCCTGGATGGCAAGCAACTGATACATAAACATCCATGTTGCTTCCTGAGGAGAAAAAAATAACTTGTTTTCTAGCAACAACAACAAATGTAAAATGAATTATTAAACGCTTAAATCTGTGCCTGGGAATCTGTTTTTCATTTATTACTGTGATATGAACAATCTACACCACCTGCTGGGGGGAGCTCCAGAGAAGGTGGAAGCTGAAAGGGAGAGAAAGACAATGATGGTGTCTCGGGTAGGCTTGTGGTGGTTGTGTTGCCTCCTCCGCCGCCACCGCCCCCTCCTCTGGGTCCTGATAGAGCCCGCTTCAGATGGGGATTGGTTGAAACAGAAGATGATGCTGGACTCCCATTAGTTGATTCACTGGTTGTGGAAGTCTTTGAAGATAAATTGGGTGTGGATATCTTGGCAGGGCTGACAAGTTAAGTTAGGTTAACAAGTATTAATTCAACTTAAATTTAGCTCAACCAGATTTGAAGGAATAATACAGATGAATGTAGAAGCAGCAGAAACCTGTGGCTTGTCAGGAAAACATCTGGTTTTCGTTTGAAGAGGTCAGACTGGACCATGTGATGGTTGAGGCTGCGGGTGATGTCGTGGAAGTTCTTGTCGGTGAAAAGGTGGACATATATGCAACCTTTGGTTTCATCTACCTTGGCGACCTTGAAGAGGAAAAGCAGAGAAGACCAGAGACCAGAAGAGAATGGTTATTGTGTTGGGGCAAGAGGAATGTACAACCAGTAGAGGTGGGGACTTTTGGCCCTGTCACAGCTTAACGATTTAGCCAGCGTTTTCCCAACGTATCAAAATGCGTTGACATGCGCTGATGTTTTTTTCGGTTATTGTTGTATACATAGCATATTCATAACTTATGCAGAACTAAAGTCCACTTATGCAAAGCGCGCGGCAGCGTAACAACGCAGACGAATTTTGCATTTCGTTTTGAAATGAGATGCACTTTATTGGTGATTAAAATGGGAATCAGCATTATCTCACTGATATCTCTACTTCTAGTTCTGTGTAGACGTTTCAAACAAAAGCCATTTCTGACATGTTCCATGTGGCATACATTCAAAGGACATCAGGTGTCTTACATTTAGAAAAACACATCTCTAAATATGATTACATATTAACACTTTGGTATAATTATCACTGAAACCAAACACTGTTCTGAACTGATCCAAAGGATTTGGATATCTTCACACTCCCATGAGACGCTGCTAAGCTTAAAAGCAAATATCCCTCTAACTCACATCGTATCACAGGGAATGTAATTAGGGAACAAGCAGTTTTAATTGACAAATGCATGCAGATTTGGGATGAGCATAGTGGGATATGGAGACAATCTGAGGTTGTATAGACCCTTGGCTTCACAGGAAAATGCACTGCATGCCATTTACTCTGTTTCCCATGCATCATCAGTTGTCATCAGCTGTGTGCTGTTTGATTGCAAATCTCTGTGTGTTATTAAAAACTCTGCAGTCTCTCTTTGTAAGAACATAATGAGCTGTGGAGAGTGTCAGAGGTATGAAACCAGCAGGAACACAGCCTCTGCTCTTTATAGCAAGTTACACTTATTGACTGCAGTGCTTTCAAAAATGTCACATTTTGAACTTCATTGAATTCAACAACAGCAGCTTTATCGTTGAACACCAGCAGACTCTGACATGCTGGCTTCAACTTCTGTTTCAGAGGCTCTGCTGTTTGACACTGAGTGAGGGCTCAAAGGCTTCTCACGCTCACACACATGCAGACACACAGCTCTACGTGTGTGAAGGTGTGTCAACCATCGCAGAACTTACCTTCAACTTATGGCAGGCGTATGCCAGACGTATGATCCATACACTGCATACTCGCCGTACTACGACATATACCAGCGTGCTTCAGCGTGCTCTGAACTCATACAAAACTTACCTATAACTTATGCAACGTACACCAGTGTACTCGCCAATTTTTTCATGGTGTGACAGGGCCATTACCTTTATGCTGCAGTCTGTGGTGTTTAGGACTTTCTCTCGTAGCCACTGGATAGCATCTGGACTCCAGGATCCAACACTGACAGCCAGGTCTGCTAGACAGCACTTCACAGCCTAAACAGAGGGTTTTGATTTTGTCAAATAATGTGTAGGAGTGTATGATTAAGCTGCTCTCATCACAACAGTACATAACATAAAACTGCCTTTGATCATCGCTCTTGATTGGGTTTCAAAGCCCCTTTGGGCATCAAAGCTGACCTGGGGTGGGATCACGATAAGGTCACGTAGAAATGACTGTGGGATCTCTCTCAGCTCAAAGACCTCTACAGAAGCCTGAACACCCACATCAATGAACAGGATGTCCAGCACTCTGCTGCCATGGAGGTTGGTGATCTAAAAGAAGACACATAAACAAAAGTGCACAACTGAGAATTTACCCCCCAAATTTCCCAAAGTTGCATGTTCACAGACGTCCTATAAAAGTTACAGTCCATGCTCAATGGGCCCGTGGTATCCTACCTCCACACGGGACCATCTGCCTTTATAGCGAGCCAGGCATTCTTTACCACAGAAGGGTCTGGATACCAGGAACTCAGATGTAACCTGGATGGAAAATATTGTTCATGAGGAAATCTTAGTCATTTTTTAATCTGATTGTATGTTCTCAATCAAAAATTCACAACCGTAAGCAGAGACAGATCTACAAATATAAAAAAGTAATTTTATTTGTCTTATTTTGGATTTCCAAACTCAAATTCAAAGTATGAATTAAACTGAACTTCCTGCTACTTAGAAGAACAAAACTGGACCCCATAGTTTGTTGAAGGATGTGGTGATCAGTTTTGTTAAGTTGGACAAAAAAGTGTATCATGAAAATTTTCCACTTTCCCACATCAGTCAATCAATCAATCAATCAATCAATCAATCAATCAATCAATCAATCAATCAATCAATCAATCAATCAATCAATCAATCAATCAATCAATCAATCAATCAATCAATCAATCTTTATTTGTATAGCACCAAATCGTAACAAACATTATCTCAAGACTCTTTTACAAACAGAGCAGGTCTAGACCACTCTATCTCAAATTATGAACAGAGACCCAACAACAAGACAGGATATGACCCAGTCCCATCTTACAGACTCTGATCTGGGTCTGATCTCATGTTAATCCACCATGAGCAGAGCACTTTGCAGTATTTAGCAAGTTACAGTGGCAAGGACAAACTTCCTTTAACAGGCAGAAACCTCCAGCAGGACCAGACTCATGCTAGACACACATCTGCTGAGACCATGTTGGGTCTGGAAAGAGGGATGGTTCATGATATAAAGAAGGCACTGTAACTGTATTAGGAAACAGATCTGTTCACAATTTGACATAGTGTGGTCTAGACCTATGTTTGTAAAAAGCGTCTTGAGATAACGTTTGTTGTGATTTGGCGCTATACAAATAAAGATTGATTGATTGATTGAATGATCTGGACGCTTGCCAGAATACTAAACAAAAGACCAGTCTCTCCTATGTTTTCATCTAAACACTGACATATAGGATTACTTAGCTAAGCTATCTGCTTTGAAGGACAGCAGCAGCACTTTTAGAAAAAGGATCCGTTCCACTGTCTGCTAACAGATTAAATGGCTTGGCTACGTCCTAACTCCAGATTATCAACCTAATCTCCATCTGCCACCAAATCTAACTGAAAAAGGCAACGCAGCACAAATTTTCATTAAAGGCTTTAAAGGGGAGTATATGATATTTGATGTATACAAATAAAGTGTGACGTTAGCAAATAATAGGATAAATGATAAGACAAATAATTATATACAGTGGGTACGAAAAGTATCAGACCCCTTCACTTTTTCTACATTTTGTTATGTTACAGCCTTATTACAAAATGGATTAAATTATTTTTTCCCTCAACATTCTACACACAATACTCCATAATGAAAAAGTGAAAAATGTTTTGTAGTAATTTTGCAAATTAATTAAAAATAAAACACTAAAATATTGCATGTGCATAAGTATTCAGACCCTTTGCTTTGTAACTCAAAACTGAGCTCAGGTTAATCCTGTTTCCTCTGACCATCCTTGAAATGTTTCTACAACTTGATTGGAGTCCACCTGTGGTAAATTCAATTAATTGGACATGATTTGGAATGGCACACACCTGTCTATGTAAGATCCCACAGTTGACAGTGCATGTCAGAGCACAAACCAAGACATGAAGTCAAAGGAATTGTCTGTAGACCTACGAGACAGGATTGTATGGAGACACAGATCTGGGGAAGGGTACAGACAAAATTTCTGCTGCATTGAAGGTCCCAAAGAGCTCAGTGGTGTCCATCATACGTAAATGAAAGAAGTTGAAATCACCAGGACCCTCCCTAGAGCTGGCTGCCTGGCCAAAATAACCGATCAGGGGGAGAAGGGCCTTGGTCAGGGAGGTGACCAAGAACCCAACGGTCACTCTGACAGAGCTCCAGTGTTCCTCTTTGGAGATAGGAGAACCTTCCAGAAGGACAACCATCTCTGCTGCACTCCACAGATCAGTCTTTTATGATAGAGTGGCCAGACGAAAGCAACTCCTCGGTACAAAGCACATGAAAGTTTGCCAAAAGACACCTAAAGGACTCTCAGACCATGAGAAACAACATTCTCTGGTCTGATGAAACCAAGATTGAACTCTTTGGCCTGAAAGTCTGGAGGAAACCAGGCACCGCTCATCACCTGGCCAATACCATCTCTACAGTGAAGCATGGTGGTGGCAGCATCATGCTGTAGGGATGTTTTTCAGCGGGAGGAACTGGGAGACTTGTCAGGATCGAGGGAAAGATGAACGCAGCAAAGTACAGAGAGATTCTTGACGAAAACCTGCTCCAGAGCGCTCTGGACCTCAGACTGCAGAGAAGGTTCACCTTCCAACAGGACAACGATCCTCAGCACACAGCCAAGATAACAAAGGAGTGGCTTCAGGACAAGTCTCTGAATGTCCTTGAGTGGCCCAGCCAGAGCCCGGACTTGAACCTGATTGAATAGCTGTGCACTGACACTCCCCATCCAACCTCATCAAGCTTGAGAGGATGTGCAAAGAAGAATGGGAGAAACTCCCCAAACCCAGGTTTGCTAAGCTTGTAGCAACATACTGTACCGGAGAAGACTGGAGGCTGTAACCACTGCCAAAGGTGCTTCAACAGAGTACCGAGTAAAGGGTCTGAATACTTATGCACATGAGATATTTAAGTGATTTATTTTTGATTAATTTGCAAAAATGTCTACAAAACACTTTTCACTTTGTCATTATGGGGTATTGTGTGTAGAATGTTGAGGGAAAAAAATAATTTAATCCATTTTGGAATAAGGCTGTAACACAACAAAATGTAGAAAAAGTGAATGGGTCTGAATACTTTCCGTACCCACTGTATATACACATTTTTTCAATAAATATATAGTCTACATTTTTCAATACTCAAAAAACAATAACTTTTATCTTCTAAGTCTCATTGGTCTCATGGTTAAGTTTTTTTTTAATAAAATGTAATTCATGTATGTATATCTTTATGCTATCAAAGTTATGCATTGTTATGTGTTATGTCAACTCTATCAAGCACCCAGTTATACATTTTTCAATTCTCAAAAAAAAATAACTTTTGAGTCTATCATATATACACACACACACACACACACACAGATAACAATGTACATTACTTTTGCGTGTATCATATAAATATACTGTATGTATGAATATACTGCCTACAGCTTATGGACATACATATACTTTATATACTAAAATCAAAAATGATTTGTTCTTTGAGTTTATATATATATATATATATATATATATATATATATATATATATATATACTCAAAAAACAATAATATTGATATATATATATTAGGGGTGCAACAATTCGTGTATTTGTATTGAACCGTTCAATACAGTGCTCACGGTTTGGTACGCCCTATGAACCGAACAATACGCAATTTTATATTTATTTGATCAACTTCTGACGAGGCGCTCTGTGCTGAAAGAGTGTCCTCTTTGGTTGCAGAGCAGAGTTGTTCCGTGGTCCTGTAGTGGTGCTAGACTGGCTGATGTGGTTTTAAAGTGCGTTTATGCATTACTTGTGGTCTTATACTGCATGCTGTGTAAGACTTCAGCCTGATACCGGACAGTGTTTTCCCTGCCGTTATATCGGGGGCACACCCACCGGGTCCCGCCCCCCCCGGAAGTCAAACCAGAAGTGATTTAAGGTTCCCTCCCTCATAGATCAGGTCTATACCTTGTTCTTTTATTTAACAGACTAAATATCCTCATGTTATTTATCTTATTTACATGACGGGATGTCATTTCTGTCTCTACATGGTTGCACGTTCACAATTCTCCTCTGCTCTCTGTATTGCGCATGGCAGATGCGCAAGGAGACAGTCAGACATACACTCACACACACACAAATACACACACATGCAACCCCCCCATGCACAGCAGAACATGTGTCAGGTATAGCTGCCCCTGATACATTTCATTTCATTTAAAAACTGTGCTTTTGAGCTGAAACAAATGTTGGTAGTTTCAACAAACTACAAGTAAGAAAGGCATGGAAATTTCTCTTTTTCTTTATCGAAAACTTATCAAACCGAATGACAAAGAGAGGCCCTCCCACATTAAAAGTAACATGGTCTTTACCTGCGAGTGGAAGTATCTGTCTATGTTGTCCAGAATCTCATTCAGCTTGGCGAGGCCTCTGGAGGGGAGCTGGCAGAAGATGGTTCCATCGGAGCAGACACTGCCTACAGTCACGTTCATGTAGGCACTGTTGACCTGATAGAAGCCAGTGATAAGAGTTCAGAGCACTTACACACACAGACTGACCCAACCATATACACACCCAAACTCTGCTGTACCTGCACTGGGCTGGTGAGCGTCTTGTCCTGCAGCGCTTTCATACAGATGGCGTTAATGTTGACGTCATCATCTTGTGATGTGTCATACAAAACAACAAATGGAGTCTCCCCTCGCTCCAGGATCTCAGCCAAAAGGATCTTTCCACTGGCTGTTATCTCAAGGGTCTTTAGCACTGCAGGCTCCTGACAGAATGGCTCCAAGCCTACACACACACATCACATGCACGCACACACAGAGAGAGAGAGAGAGAGAGAGAGAGAGAGAGAGAGAGAGAGAGAGAGAGAGAGAGAGAGAGAGAGAGAGAGAGAGAGAGAGAGAGAGAGAGACAACAGGTGTCGGAACAAAGTTTAGCTAAAAACAAACTTTTATGTCTTTTATTATTAATGTGAGGTTCTCTTAGAAATCTCTACCTGTTAGGATTTCTGATGACATGGTAATGAAATGCAGACTTACCTGCTAGTTTACACTTGGTTGCCTGGAAAGGCAGTTGGAAAAACTTCTCATTCAGCTCCAACACTTTAGTTTTGCACACCATCTCTGAGAAGCCATGATCCACATAGTACACCTACAGAGCCAATGGCAAAGACCACAGGGGTGAGAAACCACAGACAATCTGACAACCTTTAAACCAAACAAAAATACAATATCTATTAATCCGGGTCACATGATTAGGTCTGGTAAAATGGCTCTGGAGCACCCCCTAACAGAACTTTAGTTAGGCAGCTCACATAGTATAGAAGAATTACATTCTGTATAAAATGTTTTCTAAAAAGTTTAGTTAAGAAGTCTCTTTGAGCCATGACATTTATCCAACAAGGCCACAAGTTACTCAGCTTACACCAAAGACATTATGAATTTAAAGAAGTCTTGACTTTGTCTTGTTGAATGGCATTGCAACAGCAGCAAGGTGAATGCCAAATCCTTGTGTCGCTGAATCTGCCCAAGAATTCCTAACACCCAAGAGTTCATAAATGGTGACATCTAAATTCCAATGAAAACTGGTGAAACCTACATGAGTGCCACCCACTGATAGAAGCCAGTAAGACTTGTGTGACTTCATACGCTTTCCATGAATATAACTTAGTGTGGTCCTCACCGGGGGTGGAGAAAATCCTGTAGGAGCATGTTCTGTAGAGCCATGAGGTCAGTAAAGGAAGTGACATACTGAGATACTTCTTATTACAATGTCCAGAATATCTTTACAATCAGAGCCCCGTCAGATATACGTTGAACCATTAAGCCTACTCAACTTGTAGCACACCAAGTGGATATTTGGATACAGTATTACTAATTACTAAAAATGAATAAGTGCAACAGCAATCAAGTGAGTTTCATCTCTACGAACTGTACACCTTATACAAACACAATATATGCAATGCCTAGGAGTAGTTGGTTGGTGGGTCGGTCTGTCGGTGGGTCAGTCGGTGGGTCAGTCTGTCGGTCTGTCAGTTGGTCTGTCTTCTGGTCGGTTTATCTGTCGGTCGGTCGGTCGGTCAGTTGGTCGGTCTGTCAGTTGGTCATGAGGTCGGTAAGTCGGTCTGTCGGTAGGCAGGTAGGTTTCTTACCTTGACCTTGTCTGCCATGACCTCACATACTTGCGCCCGTAGAATCTCCTCCTCTTCCTCAGCCCTTACAGCCACCAGCTGCCCCGAGAATGGAGAGGAAACAGGAGAAGGACTGCTTTGGTTCAAACCATAAAAGTCCCTCATGTCATCCTCCATTGACTCCTGAGCCTGGGAATAACCCTCACCGATGTACCTGACAGTGGTGAAAAGAGAAGGGTGTTATGAACCGCTAAGTCTTACAGAAGCGTCTTCACATCCACTTCACTCTTACCTTATTATAACCCCATTGGTGTTAGTTGCCTCCACCACCAACACAGATGGGTACTCCTCTTTGGGGATCTGCACAGAGGGCACGGCCTGATAACTGAACCTTCTCCCAATCTCATGCGTCACCCTCAACTCCTCCTCAGTATGTGCAGATTTCCCCTTATTACAGTTCTTATCCTCTTCTTCTCCACACCCACTGCTGCTCTGTCGGTACAAAATGGCTCTCTTGGGGTTGTCTGGCATCGGGTAGTCCACAGTGCAGATATCCGAGAGGAGGTGAAGGTTCTCCAGGACATGTTTAGGCAGTTTGATCTTGGAGAGAAAATATTATTTAAAGATTGGTTTAGTGCAGTGAGTAAGGTATTGACACAGACATGAAAGTGTATCGTACTGTCACTGACTTTATAAGTGTCCTGGAAGAGCTTAGGCAATGCATGGGCCCACAGTCCATTGGAGTACTTAACCAGCAGCACCTCCAATTTCAACTTCAGGTCGGGGCTGAGAGTGGCAGGGGAGGAGGGGGGGCTGGGTGACGCAGAGGATGGTGGCGACTTAGAAGAAGGTGAGCTAGAGCAAGTCTGATGGGTGCTGGTGGGTCCGTGCTGGGTAAAGGAATATATTGGTTTGTCTGTGGGGGGCGTTGAAGTAGGGACAGGGGAAGAGGGGGCGTCTGGAATAGATATGAGAGAAGGGGAGGATGCAGTGTTCTGTTCCTTGGCAGGGTAGAGTAACAGCTCTGATGTGTTGCTGCTGGTGGTTTTCTCTACCTAAGAGGTGAAATTGAAATGTAGTCATTATCAATAGAGACATGACAAAAACTCTGCAAACTAAGAATGATACTTCAAATTGTTTTCTCTCTCTCTCTCTCTCTCTCTCTCTCTCTCTCTCTCTCTCTCTCTCTCTCTCTCTCTCTCTCTCCATATATTGTACATACAGTGCATATATGAGTCCACTCCTCCAGGTCTTTGATGGCCTCAGTGGGCAGGTCCTGTTTGTACAGCTCTTTGTAGATCTGGGGCAGCTTTGAAACCCAGAAGCCGTTATTGTACATCCCAAGTATCTCCCTGATGTGGGTCTGGACCTGCTGGGGGTTGTAGGGCTTTACTTTCCCTGAGATGAGGCATTCCTTTAGGTTCAAGGGTGCTGGTAGATTAAAATATTTACACAAGAGTTGAGATATTAAACATTTCTGTGCTTGCATGCTGCTTCTACTACGTGGTTGTACCCCGTGGTTTTACCCCAAAAGCAACATTTTGTACACTTTGAGATGTCTCTTCAACAGGAAGTGTGTCTCTTTAAATGTTTAGCAGTAAGACTTATAGGACAGTTTCCTCTCTTGTTAGAGTCCTGATATGAAACAGATGATGTCTTTGACAAAAGTGCCTCAAAGCCACATGGTTCATTGGGTGCTTCCCCAGGGTTACACATAATGTATTGTAGTGTAATAAAAAGCAGCTGGTCCTACTTACTACCACTCGGTTGGGAGTTTCTGGAAAGGTGAGCATGCACCTCCTTCTGAAACCTTGATGGGAGGGTCATCCTCTTCTCTGATCTGGACACAAGAGAACAGAAAAAGGGAGGGATTTATGATACATGTTCTCATTTTAGATCCATCAACTTATATCTTTACATTCAGGTTTAATTCTTAGCAGATTTGTGTCTGTCTTATCCTTAAAAAGACTTTCTTTAATGTGAGTGTCCACTCAGTGCTCATGGTAAATGTAGTTGATAGAAGTGACACATCTTTCAGTGTGTGTTGTGCTAATGAAAATAAACGAGATCTCTGTATGTGATGTTTTAAGACGCATGACTTATTTTGGTTTTCTTCTTGAGGATCCATTTTAGTACTTTACTTTACTTTAGTACTTTGAAATTTATTTTAATGCACTTACTTTCCTGTCAATTGTTGTAAGCTGCTGTAACAAAATAATTTCCCCCAATGGGAGATCAATAAAAGTATCTCATCTTATCATCCAAATCAGGGGTTCCCAAACTTTTCAGCCCGCGTCCCCCAAAATAATGGTCCCAAAGACTTGCGACCCCCACTGTCCTTCATAGTTATTTAATGTGTCTTCATTTCGCTGGTCTGCAGAAAATGACCCTACCTATATGAACACGTGTCACATGTCTGTGTCTCACCACTATCGTCTCTCTCTCTCTTCATCTCCCTCTATCCCTCTCTCCAACACAGTCTCAGCAGATGTGTGTCTAACAAGAGTCTGGTCCTGCTGGAGGTTTCTGCCTGCTAAAGGCGGAATGGTGGATTAAGATGAGATCAGACTGAGTCCTGTCTGTAAGATGGGACTGGATCTTATCCTGTCTTGATGTTGGGTCTTTGTTAATAATAGAACATAGAGTATAGTCTAGACCTTGGAAAGAGTCTGAGTATGACGTTTGTCGTGATTCAGAGCTTTATAAATAAAGATTGATCGATTGATATACCCTCTAGTGCCAGCCAAACTGAAGGACACCTTTGATTATACCCTGCAGTACTGGTCTCCTCAATGAATGTCAACCCTACAGATGTCTTTCAGCCTGCACTAGTACCTGTCAAGAGCTGAGAGCTTGATAAAGGTCCCCATTGATGATGAGGTTAGGATAAACCTCCTTCTGCCCCTGATGAAGTGGATTGTTGCTGAAGATCATCTAAGACTGTTGTTACATTAGTGCCGTCACAGTGATGGCTCTAAAGAAATGACTGCCTACATGTAAGGGTTTCTGGACCGAGTTCCAGAGGTGAGAGCGGCCAACAGCTGAGGAACTGGCTCTGTTTTTAAGCATGACCATCTTTTTGTGTTTTGTTGTCCCTATCTAGACTTTCAGTTTCAACATTTGATATGACGTTTTATTTAAATTTAATAAGGTATTTAAAAGATTTGCAAACAATCATGTTCTGTTATCATTAACACTTTGCACAGCATCCCCGCTTTTAGGGGGAATGGAGTTGTACATAAAAGACACCTCCTAAAAGACACCTCATAAAAGGCATGGCAAGTCAGGGCAACAAATTCAACCAGGAGAGTGAGAAAGTAACATAAACTCTTCCTGCTGGAACCCTTTGTGGTGGGATGTGATGCAAAGCATGATGCACCACTCTACCCTTGGTTGACTTGGGGGCATGTAATTGTTGAAGTCAGTAACAACACAATGCTGGCCTACCTGGTTCCAGGTGGGTCTTGTACCTTGATTGGCTGACTGTAGTAGGTCCATGGCCCATACCGTTTCTGATTAGAGCTCTAACTCAGGCAGGGCAGATCATCCTCTCACATCAGATACTGGGGTAGCCCCCTAAGATCTTGAGGTTAAGAGGGTGATATCGAGCTGATTGGGACTCCTGGCTGCAGTTATCTAAACCATTTAAAAGGTATGTGCCCCATCCACATGTAGGGCCGACAAGGCAATCCAGGCTGCTGCCCTTTGTAGGGTAATCCTGGATTTCTTGCTGAGCTAATTTGATTGCGGTTGTGTTGCATACAGGCCTGTGCTGTTTGAGGTGGGACCTTAAGAGGCTGCTAGACAATCTCCAGTGGTCTCTACATTCTGAAACTCAAGTAAGCACTCCTCTCAGCCCTGGCATTGACAAAGATGCAGGGGTATTCATACAAGTTTGACAGTGGCCACAGGGGGTCGGTTGTACTGCCTGGAATAGCTTTGTTACTAGCTAACAATACAAATGTAGGGAGTCAAAGGACATCCAAGCTGAAATAGCCTGTTGTTTTCCAGGGCAACCATCTCTGTCAAATGAGGCTGGAAATAGAAGAAGAGCAAAAGACACAAAAAGCTGAAAGTGTTTACCTCCCTAGCAGCCTATTTTGGCTATACATGGTAAATTGACTTATAAAGCACTTTCTTAAAGCTAGTCTTTCTGAGCACTCAAAGCGCTTTTACACTACTCGTCACATTCACTCACTGACGGTCTCAAAGTATGAGGAGCCTGTGGAAGTGTTATAAACTGCAAATCATCAAGAATCTGCTTGAGGCTGGCTGCAGAAACACTGGAAACCACATACACACCAATTCAAAGAAGACAATCGTTGCAGCAATAATAAACATGTTTACAGCCTGGTTCAAAAAACAGTTCGGATCTACGTAGCTACTTTCTCTATCAGCACACACTGTACGGGGGGTGAATTTCTTTCTAACGCGACGGTTCAGAAGATATTGGGATTACGAGTTTTTGCCCAAATAAGGACATGACTGACTTGACAACCGGACAGGAACACATAGCTGTTGGCTATATGGCTATAAGGCTGCGCCATTGATCGGCTTCAAAACAGCGCTCAGGAACAGATGGCTGACGTCACGGATACTACGTCCATTATTTATACTGTCTATGGTATTGGCTAATCTCATTTTACACATTCACACACCGCTGAACAACAGCAGGAACAATTTGGGGTTAGGACACTACGGCATGTGACTGCAGGAGATGGGATCAAACTGCCAAACTTCTGATTGACAGACGACCCACTCTACCCACTGAGCCACAGCCACCCCGCAGGTGTAGAAAATGATGCTCAAAAAACAAGCAAAATCCCTTCAATGTCTTTCTAAGCAGTGAAGCCGATCGTTGGCGGCAGCCATATTGGAAATGTTGAACTGAACCTAACTTCTGTCGAGCTAGTGTGAGGTAAGAGGCGGGCCTTTAGCCTCCTCGCTAACAGCTACAGTGTGCCCGTCTGTCCTTTAAGTCATTGAAGACTCACTACACTGCTTAACTCAGCACAGGCAACATTCGGCTCACCTAATACTTAAGAAACGTACTTTATTAATCGCCAGGGGGGGAAATTTTATTTTCACTCGTGTTGTTTTTCGGTCATGCTACACGCACAGTTTTTTTGTTATATATACATACAATCATGCACACACACATGCAGTGGACATGCACTTTGGGAGAGATGTCAGAGTGAGGATACTGTGCACCCTAAGCAGTTGGGGTTGCGGTGCCTTGCTCAAGGGCACCTCGGCTGTGCCCAGGCAAGTGAACCAGCACCTCTCCAGCCACCAGTCCACTTGCCAAGCTTTAGCCATGCTGGGACTCGAACCGGCTACCCTTCAGTTCCCAAGCCAAGTCCCTATGGACTGAGCTACTGCCGCCCCCTTGCAGTGTTTTAATTGTATTCAAAGATTTAAATGTTGGGCCTCCCAAATTTGTATGCTGAATAAACCAATTGTACAACCAGTCATGCTATAGTACGGTTGCTGGTAAGAGCCATGCAAAATGACAAAGGATGAAACACTTTTACAAAGTTGGAGACAAATTTACATTCTGGAAAACATTTTTACATTTTATAAAATGAAATTACATTAAACACTTTTACCAAGAACAAAACAAATTTACAGACATCAGATTCTGACGTAAAAGCAATGTACCAAATACAGGAAGTGATCTGTAAGTGATAGAGTAAGTGGTTTGTTTTGGTGGAGAGAAACTGACTGTCCTGCCAATCACAGGTCATTCTGATGTGTCCTTTCATAATAAAAGACAAGAATATTAGAAAAAAAATGTTTGATGACCCTGGATACTTTCAGTCAGAGATTATGAACAAATCTCAGTTTCCACTGACTCATTATAGTTCAGACTATACTTTTTTTCAAATTTCAAATGGCTGATGTTTTAAATTTACACATCAGATCAAGCTGTGATTGGCTGGATTACATCATGAGGTTGTCTACTATTAGTCTGAACTATAATGAGTCAGTGAAAAATGAGATTTGTTCATAATCTCTGATTGAAAATATCCTGAAATATCACTATTTTTTTGTTTGGGTTTTATTTTGAAAGGACAGATCAGAATGACCTGTGATTGGCATGAAATCCGTTTCTCTCCGCCAAAAAGAACTGCTCACTCCATCACTTTCTGTATTTGGTTCATTTCTTTTCAGTCAGAATCTGCTGTTTGTAAATTTGTTTCTGGTAAAAACATTCCGTCTCTTTAAAATTGTTTCTGATTTTGTAAATTATTTTTCTTAAATGTAAATTTGTTTTGTTCTTGGTAAAAGTGTTTAATGTCATTTTGTTTTATAAAATGTAAATCTGTCTCTGACTTTGTGAAACTGTCTCATCCTTTGTAAATTTGCATTGCACCTCCCAGCCGCTGCACACACACACACACACACACACACACACACACACACACACACACACACACACACACACACACACACACACACACACACACACAAACACACACAAACATACTCCCTCACACACAAATGATGCCAACACAGTGCTGCCAGCATTTTGTCCAGTGGAAGATCTAGAGGCTTACAGAGAGATGTGCTGATTCACTTTGTGTCGTTTTAGAAGCGTTAAGCTACCAGAGAATAGGCCAGGGATTAGAAATGGCTCACATCCTCCCTGCCCTGGGCTTCATCAGACTTCCCTCCCTGCTGCCCATTGTGCTGTGGAGGGCCGGTGGTGCACCGGACCACCGCAGGGACACTGACAGAGAACTGATGTCAATCGTGTTTTCACAGATGACTGATGAACTGAGCCATTTTGGATGGAAGTGAGAAAATCAGTCATGTAGCCAAATGATTCTTGATTCAATGTTGAAGCACTGCAGATAGACAGTATAGTGTCTTTATCAACACTTCTAGTTTCTACAACAATAATGTGTTCAGGTATTAACTCACAGAGAAGAAGAAGTTGACAGAGAAGACAGTGAAGGGTGGAAAGATGAAGAACCAGAAAAATCTATGGAGAACGTCATGACCCAGTGCTTGATGAGCAGCAACAGGAAGGCTGATGTAGTCAGAAGTCAGAGTTCAACGTGGCTCCTGATACCAGCACACTGTTCTGACTCAGAGCTGGGCATGTTCATGGATATTATTTCACAGAGAGACTTTCAAGAACATGTTCAAAATATGGACTTCAGCACTATAATCAAAGTCAAACACTACTTCATGTATAGTTGAATACATTATTGTAAAATCCTAAACAACAAAAAAACAAAAAATATTTCTAAACCCTTTAAAGTGACTAACTCTGCCACCTCTGCATTATGATCTTATTTCAGAAGTGAAGTAAGCTGTGTTTGTACTTGAGCTTCTCCTCTCTGATCAGATGTCTTCACCTGTTTAGCTCCTCACCATTTACCCTTCTCCTCACTCACTTCTCTGCAGGCGGGTTCCCTCTCCGGCTATGTGTGTTCTGACCGGACATCTTGTTGGAATGTGTCCCGGTCTTGCCTTCTGAAGGGCCATCCCTCATGTCTCTGGCCTGCCTGAAGTCTCCATGTCCCGTCCCTCGACCTCCGCCTCCTCCTCCTCTCCCAACGCCTCGTCCGCGGTGGTTCGGCTGTCTCAGAGAGGTTTGAGGTTTGGCTATACGAAGAAAGAGAAAACAAACAAGGGTTGAGACTAACTCAAAAACACACACAAAATACTGGGCCTCTGAAATAAAAAAAAAAAATATATATATATATATATATATATATATATATATATATATATATATATATATATATGGCAAGCCGTTCAGGAAATAATATATTGAATGAAAGTCTGAATATATTGAATGAAACTCGATATATATGGAATGAAGTCTGAATATATGGAATGAAACTCGATATATATGGAATGAAGTCTGAATAAATTGAATGAAACTCGATATATATGGAATGAAACTCGATATATATGGAATGAAAGTCTGAATATATGGAATGAAACTCGATATATATGGAATGAAAGTCTGAATATATGGAATGAAACTTGATATATATGGAATGAAAGTCTGAATATATGGAATGAAACTTGATATATATGGAATGAATGTCTGAATATATGGAATGAAACTTGATATATATGGAATGAAAGTCTGAATATATGGAATGAAACTTGATATATATGGAATGAAAGTCTGAATATATGGAATGAAACTCGATATATATGGAATGAAGTCTGAATATATTGAATGAAAGCTTAAATAAGTACTCTGAACACCACTTATAATCGTATTGTTTTATTGTCATCAAAGAGACTCATCTTTATTAATGTCTCTCCGAAAATAACCTTTTGCACTTCTTTTTAGTGTTTCTGAGGGGACACATTTTCCTCTACCTCTGTAACCTGTGGTAATTTGGTCGTACTTTTTCATTACACTCACTCACTGTCAGATGATGCACACAGGTATGAGCTCCACCTGTTAACATTGAACAGGATGCTACATTATCACAAGTCATAACAAAAGTTAGCTAGCGAACTAGAGGACTGAACCACCTGAATAAAGAAGGGGCAATATCTTTAGCCTTTGTAGAAGTGTGTACAACCTGTGATGTTTAATATTTTCGTATTTTCACTTGTTTACTACCCTCCTAAATGCTTCTGCAGCCCACTGCTTCGTGTTCCTCTCGTCTCTCTGTGCAGACGGTCCGATCATCACTTTTGGATGAAACCAACTTAATAGAGAGGAGGGGTGGGTTCCTTTTTCCTATACGGATTGACTTAACAGCACATGCATTACCCAAGGGGTTGATAACCCCTTCATTAATTAAAATTGCAGTGAAAACATCTCGTGCCTCCCTCATGGTTGCATTACTAAAAGCTACGTCTAACCGGAAAACAAAATCACACCCCTATGATCACACCCCAGAAAGACAAGATGGCGCAGGCCATACATGACGTGATTTTTCATTCCATATATTCCGAGTTTCATTCCATATATATCGAGTTTCATTCCATATATATCAAGTTTCATTCAATATATTCAGACTTCATTCCATATATATCGAGTTTCATTCCATATATATCGAGTTTCATTCAATATATTCAGACTTCATTCCATATATATCGAGTTTCATTCCATATATATCAAGTTTAATTCAATATATTCAGACTTCATTCCATATATATCGAGTTTCATTCAATATATTCAGACTTCATTCCATATATATCGAGTTTCATTCCATATATATCAAGTTTCATTCAATATATTCAGACTTCATTCCATATATATCGAGTTTCATTCAATATATTCAGACTTCATTCCATATATATCGAGTTTCATTCAATATATTCAGACTTCATTCCATATATATCAAGTTTCATTCAATATATTCAGACTTCATTCCATATATATCAAGTTTCATTCCATATATATCAAGTTTCATTCCATATATTCAGACTTCATTCCATATATATCAAGTTTCATTCCATATATATCAAGTTTCATTCCATATATTCAGACTTCATTCCATATATATCAAGTTTCATTCCATATATATCAAGTTTCATTCAATATATTCAGACTTCATTCCATATATATCGAGTTTCATTCCATATATATCAAGTTTCATTCAATATATTCAGACTTTCAATCCATATATTCAGACTTCATTCCATATATATTAATTTCCTGAACGGCTTGCCATATATATATATATATATATATATATATATATATATATATATTGGAAATATATTGGAGGCCAGGCAACAACATCTTTTTTTGAGATCTTATTTTTATTAAGATTATTTTAATCCTGACTTTAAAGTTTGAATTCTGAGGTTTTTTTCTCAGAATTCAGGCTCTAATTTCAGAATGCTGAGAAAAAGGCTGATTCAAACTTTAAGTCAGAAGTTAAAGACAAAAAGAAAGATCAAAGAAAAAAAATCTTGCCCCAAATTTATTTTCAATACATTTTTTTTAAAGTAATGTTTTTGACTTTTTTTATTTTTTATTCTCATTATTATTTATTTATTTTTTGTTTGTTTTTTTATTATTACTTGTTTGTCTTTTGTTTTTTTATGTTGTCCAAATCTGTGCCTTGTTTACTTTTATTACTGTTATTCTGTCTACCCATCACTTGGTCACCCTCTTCTTGTAAAGCACATTTCTTGCATAAAAAAAATAAAAATAAAAGAATGTATTAATACATTTTAAAAAGTTTTATTTTGGGACATTTTCCCTTTTTTTGATAGGAAAGCTGAAGAGAGACAGGAAAATGTTTATATTTATATTTAACATTTATATTTAACATTCAACATTTATATTTATATTAAACATTTATATTTACATTAAACATTTATATTTCACATTTATATTTATATTTTACATTTGTATTTAACATTCAACATTTCTTTTTTTAAATTTATATTTATATTAAACATTTATATTGAACAATTATATTCATATGTAACATTTGTATCTAACATCCAACATTTATATTTATATTTAACATTCATATTTATATTTAATGTTTGCATTTATATTTAACATTCACACCACGTTTTTATGATGTTTTGGAGCTAAATGTGGAGAATTGTTGCTGTTAATTTCTGTGTTGAACTTTACAAACGGAGCCCAATAGTTAAGATTCCTGAAGAATCATTCAAACGTTTTGCTTTGAAGCAAACAAGTTTCACTTCACACAAGTGAACAAGTTGATGTACATTCATCATTTGTACATCAACTTGTGCTGCTGCTGGTGGCTTGGTTTTTAGAGCAAAGAGATTTACAGTTCTGGAACATAAAGCTCAAATTCAACATAAACTTGAAAAAACTGCTCCAGCTGCTGCTTTGTCCACTATGAACCCAGAGCTTTGGAGCTTTCAAGATAGAAGCCTTGTTTCTCTTTCATTCTTGGCAACATATTTTGGCACTACAGAAATGAAAAACACTTGCATTCAGGAAACTGTCAGGATTCTTCAATGTGCTCATTTTGATTATATTAATTAGCTCATCTCAACTTGATTAACTCAACTGTCTTAACGAACAGTCACTCTAAAGTTCATTTGATCTTAGACACAGCTGTTAACAATGAGCTTATCAACAAACATTGACACACAAGGACACTGTCTGTACATCTGTCTGTGTTTGTCCATCTCAAACAGACACAACTATGCTAACTTGTATAATTAAACTCATGTGTTTGATTCAGAGCTTTCCTGCTCAGGTCATAAAACACTCATCTTTTTCTGCCTGTCCATCTGTCAGAGTGGACCTTATAAATCTCCCTCTCTCTGGATCGCTGTCCTTCTTTTGACTCTTGAGCTTTGCTGCCTTGGTCAACATCCCTGCCTTCTCCTTCTTCTTGTCAATAATATTAATTTCTTCCTTCTCCTTCCTATTTCTTCTCCTTCTTCCTATCTCATTTTTAAGCTTCCTCTCTTTCAAATCTAGCTTGCCTGTGCTACTCTCATCACCACCTTTCTCCACAATTCTACAATGTTTAATTGCTTTTACCCTTCATCTTAATCATAGTTATCTCTTCCCTTCAGTTCTCTTTGTAGGGGAGACCGGTATAGTTGTAACACTTTCTGCATCCTTTAACTCACAGAATTTTTTAACAATAATTCTCACATTTGTATGTAAAGTACCCATCTGTGTTACTAAAATAATAAATCAATTTGAACCTCTACAAAATATGATAGATTTTAGGAGATGTTTTCTAATACGTGGTCTTCCTTTGTTACAACCATAGACTGTATAAATAATGGACGTAGCATCCGTGACGTCATCCGTTTGTTTCTGAGCGCTGTTTTGAAGCCAGTCGTCGGCGGGTGCCATATTGGAAATGTTGAACTCAACCTAACTTCTGTCAAGCTAGTGTGAGGTAAAGAGGCGGGCCTTTAGCCTCCTCCCTAATAGCTACAGTTTTCCCACCTGTCAATCAAGTCAGCCATGTCCTTATTTGGGCAAAACTCACAAGTTTAATATCTTCGAAAATAAGAAGTTATAAATAAATTCACCCGTACAGTGTGCGCTGATAGAGAAATGAGTTATTCAGACCTAAAGGGTTTTTGAACCAGGCTGTAAACATGTTTATATCTGCTATAAAGATCGTCTCTTTGAATGGGTGTGTATGTGGTTTCTGGTGTTTCTGCAGACAGCCTGTAGCGAACAAAATCAGGAGAAATCAGCTGACGCTTAGGGCGGTTTTGCGCTGAGGGCTGGAAACACTGAATCACATTGAGTTTGAATAGCAAATAGGCGCTGCCTTTGCTTTTTCCCTCTCTCTCTTTCCCACTTTCTCCTTCCCTTCTCTCTCTCTCTCTCTCTCTCTCTCCCTCTCTCTCTCTCTCTCTTTCTCTCTCTCTCTCTGTCTCCTGTTTGCACACACACTACCAGTCATAAGTTTGGAAACACCTTCTCATAGAAGGGTTTGTATTTATTGTAATGATGTAAACACTGTAGATTAATACTGAAGACATCCAAACTATGAAAGAACATATATGGAATTATTGAATGAACCAAAAAGTGTTAAACAAAGCAGAATCTGTTTTATATTTTAGATTCTGTAAAGTAGCCCCCTTTTTCCTTCATGACAGCTTTGCACACTCTTGGTATTCTCTCAGTCTGCTTCATGAAGTGGTCTCCTGGAATGGTTTCTAATGAACATGAGCCTTGTCAAGAGTTCATTTGTAGAATGACTTGCCTTCTTAATGTGTTTGAGACCATCAGTTGTGTTGTTCAGAGGTAGGGTTAGTACACAATGGATAGCTCTATTTGACTACTGTTGTAATCCAGATTATGGCAAAACCAGATTATTTCATAGTTTTGATGTCTTCAGTATTAATCTACAATGTTGAAAATAATTAAAATAAATACAAACCATTGAATGAGAAGGTTTGTCCAAACTTTTGACTGGTAGTGTACAATTATAGTATTTAAAAATAATAGTGCATGAACTTGAATTTATAAATATAGCATTCACACATTCACTGATGGTAGAGGCTCCTACAATAAGGGACCATCAGTGTTAGTTAATCTCATTCATACACATTCACACACCGCTGTCTACGTCACTGGGAGTTGTTTGGCCCCCTGAACGAGTATTTCCCCTGTTAATAACTTATTAAACAGCTGATCAGGAAGAGTAAACATGCCTATTATACTAATGATATCAGACTACTTGACTTATTGTTTTTGTCAGCTGGTGAATCAGATAACATCACATATGAAACCTTGAGGTGATTATCAATAGGTCATGCTTAAAACTCATGGTTTCATTCCACTTATCACAGACCGACTCTTTAGAGAACTACGTATGTTTCTGATCTGTTTAAGCCCCCCCCTTCATAACTGTTTTAAGGTTGTTATTAATCTCTTCTTTTATAAAGTCTAGGTGAAGTCCTAGCCACTGCAGCATCAGATTAGTGACTGACATTTGATACCGGGGCGTGTCTGTCACTGAAAAGACTTCTGCTCAGAGCAGCAATATGTTTTGGAATGCTACTTGGCATAGCTGGTCCAGAACCACTAACATATCAGGTAGCCTCTCCTTCTGTATGCACCTGAATCTGTATCACTGAAACTGGACTGACTCTGCAAATTGCAAGTCACCTTCCAAGGGTCTGGAGTCTGCCAAAGCGGAGCCAGGCCTGACTAATACCACCCTACTGGTACCCACAGCCCCTCCCTCGAACCTTACCCTCATATCATTGGCAGTGGGATACCATCAGTTATCAGGCCCCTCTCCTTTGGAATCATCTACCAGTCAGGGTCCGGGAGGCAGACACCCTCTCTACTTTTAAGAGTAGGCTTCAAACTTTCCTTTTTGATAAAGCTTATAGTTAGAGCTGGATCAGGCTTGGACCAGCTCTTAGTTATGCTGCTATAGGCTTACACTGCCGGGGGAACTGGTGCACTGACACACTGGGATCCTATCTCACCCCTCATCACTTACTTTAACTCTTCCTGTCCCATTAAAGTTACTAACCATAGACCTTTCTGGAGTCCCTGAGCCCCCTTGTCTTGTAGGTTCCTCTGAGCTGCATCTTGAAAGTTATGACAATGTGATTCTGAACTCCACTTTCAGGCTAGAGTATACATTATTTATTGATGGAATCAACACTAAAGTATTTTTTCACAAGATGCTTCACATCCTTATTTTAGCTCTGGCAGCTGGCTTCTCTTTTACAACTTATTTTCTGTTAAATTATTCTCTAAATCTCTTTCTTCCTATTATAACAAGGCCCTAACACTAGAATCAACTGAATTCAATACTTCCTGAATGTTTCACTAGAAAGGCTCTGCTTGCTTTCTTGCCACAATGTATTTTCCAAACCATTTATTTTACATTTCTAAACTCAACCATGTTTGCCTAATTTCATTTAATGTTAAATCAAATTTGGTTAAAAGTGGAAGGGACACAGAAATCCAGTTAATCAGACAACTCAGGAAACTGTTGATACATTAAAGGTAAATATGTGTAAATACTAATTTAAAGAAAATGTTGAAGACCCATAGTAATTAGGAATGGGACATGATTTTCTGAAACATTTAACATTTAGATTTAACATTTAAAATTTGGATTTAACATTTAACATCTAGATTAAACATTTAGATTTTAACATTTCACATTAAGATTTTAACATTTCACATTTAGATTTAAACATTTCCCATTTAGATTTAACATTTAGATTTTAACATTTCACATTTGTATTTTAACATTTCACATTTAGATTTAACATTTAAAATTGAGATTTCACATTTAACACCCAGATTTAGATCTACATTTAGATTTAACATTTAGATTTAACATCGAACATTTATTCAGCATTTGGATTTAACAGTGATTTTAACTTAAATATATTTTTCACAACATTAAATGTGAAGAAGACCACAAATATTGCTCTAAATGTGTTAAAAAAAAAGTGACTTTTAACTTTTTACATTTTTATGATGTTTTGGAGCTAAACGTGGAGAATTGTTGTTTTTATTTTCAGTGTGCACAACTTTACAAACGGCGCCCCATAGCTGCTGCGTCATAGAAACGCTCGCACACAGGTCGAGACCATGGTCGAGACAGGTGCTGTCAGTGCCGTTTGTGTGGCAGTCGCATTAACCAGCACCGGTTAACGCGACTGCCACACAAACGGAGCATTAACGGGACCTGTATGACGTGTTTACTTCTACACCTGCAGCGCAACAAGTGTTGTGTGAGTCACTGTTGTTTAAACTTGACATTTCAAACCTGCTGTCAGAGAGCTGGATTATGAATGAACAAATGCCAGAGACTATGGAATAGTGTTTTGGCTTGAAATGCCCATCCCTGATAGAGATGGTGTGTCATGTAGAGTCCCAAAAGCTCGGTAAAATGATCCTGACAGCCTCTACAAGTCGAGTTAGACATTACTTTGATGATGTATCAGCATTGCATCAGCATGTATTACATCACATTTCTATAAAGTGACAGTATCAGTACACCCTATTTGGTTTGACCTGTTCAATTTTCACATTCCTTTATATCTTTCATGTTCCCTCCTACTGCCTTTCTTTCATTTCATCTTTCATTTTTTGTCCAGAACTTTTTCCTCTGTTCTTGCTAAATCTCGTGTGATATTTACAGAGTTAAGACATAGCCAGCAATGTCCTCAGTCTATATCTTTAGTAGTAGTCAATAGTCTTTTCTAATTCCAAGGCTTTTTTCCCCTTTTCATCTCAGCAAATTTGCTACCTACATTGCCCTGGCAGCAGGCTGCAAGCAGGAACACTAACTCAGCAAACGAATACACAAAACACAAAATACGCTACAGAAAACTGTGCAGTCACACACAGGCAGGCAAACGTTTGAATCCACATGCAAAACAAAGGCAAGGACGAGCACTTGATACCATCACTAACAGCAGATGATGAGTCATCTCACCACACAGTCTCTGGTCTGTCTCTGCAGGAACATCAGTATCCTGGGGAGGCAGTGGAGGTCATTATTACACTGAGAGTCTCAGAGAGAGGTTCGTTTGTAAATCAACTGCTCTTCCCTCGCAGCAGAGTCTCAACAGCCGTGAACTACCGTAGCCCCATCCTAACATCCCCCCCCCTCTCTCCTCTCTGTCTCTCTTTAGGGGAGAGAGAGAGAAACTCCTCCCTCCTACTTCACCATGCCGCTGCTTTTCAAGTCCTCCAACCCTCTTGCTGCCACTCCTCCCTTCTCACCCCTGCACTGCTACCACCTACCTCTAAGTGAGAGTAGGACCGTATTCAATTAGAAGTGTTTGCACTATGAGGTCTAAACAATGTCTGTATCTGAGTGAGCACAGGGTGGGATGGATTGTAGGTTTTCATGTGTACGTTTGCACTGATATGGTAGTTTTTAAAGTAGTTATATAAGAAAATGTGGGGAACAAGGATTTTTGTCCTTTTTTCTGTGTTTTTTCTGTCAGAGGCTGGGCGTGGCTTCCAGGTGCTGGAGCTCCCAACAGGCAGACCTGGTTCTCCTCAATGAATCACCTGCTGCAGTATTTAGACCCTGGCTCTTCTCCTCCTCACTGCCAGATGATTTCAGCCTTCATGTGGTACAATTGGCCCCTTGGAGTAATCTAGTTTTTCACAGATTCTTGACGTGTACTTGTTGTTCCATGTTACTTACTGTTTTTGTTCTTTTAACACCTTCCAGTGTCTCCAGTCTCCGAGCTCCAGTACCTCTAAGCTCAGCCGTAGCCGAAAGCTCCCCTCCCAGTCCCACAAGGGCCTTCCCCTCGCCTTTCCCTCCTGGGTGCCTCTGCCCCAGCCTCTACCTTCCACCAGCCTCAACCTGCCCGCACCAACTCCAGATTTTTTATGGACAATAAAACCTTGGTTTCCTCCTATGTGGTCTTTGGGTCCAGTTACAAGCTGTGCTAAAAGCGTAACAGAAAATGATTTAAATAACTCAAGGGTCAGATTTGTGTTGGTCACATATTCATAGTATGTTCAACTTGATACCTTTGAAATTATTTTAAAAATATATCTCTGAGGCCCTGAGCATAGTGTATCTGTCTGCTTGAGAATGTGTCTTTGAACTTCAAAGGGTCAAATTCCACCAGATCCGTGTCCGGTCTTTCTCCGATCTGTCACGACACCAGATCTGATAGGTTTCTATTTCAGTCATTGTGTACACTCTCTCTAGATCCGCTCAGTTGCGTTCTGTAAACGCAAAACCGTCAACACCCACCAGTTGCTGAAAACGCAACTGGTGGGTGTTGACGGACAAGAGAGCACGGAGCTGGATCGCAGCAGATTGGAGACAGACCGGACATGGATCTGGTGGAAGTCACGGGCAGTAATAATGAACAAAATGAACACTTCACTTTAAGTGTTCTCCTTGATCGATCTTTGGAAATATTAACAATCAATTATCGATTATAAAAACGCCTTTTCGGGGGGCTGGTGGCCTAGCGGTCTAAGCGCCCCACATATAGAGACTATAGTCCTCATCCCCGCCACCATGTACTGCATGTCCTCCCCCCTCTCTACTCCCCACATTTCCTGTCTCTCTTCAGCCCAAAAAAAACAACTTAAAAAAAAACAAAAAGGTGTTTTCCATGTAATAAACAATAACAAATGCATTCGCAGTACAAGTTTTGCATATTAAGAGGCAGAGATGACTTGACTTACAGTCGGGTAGCTGTTAGCGAGGAAGCTAAAGGCCCGCCTCTTTACCTCACACTAGCTCGACAGAAGTTAGGTTGAGTTCAACATTTCCAATATGGCACCCGCTGACAATCTGCTTCAAAACAGCAGTCTATAATTTTGAAGCTTACTATGCAACTTTTGGACCTCAATTTTTGAGTATTACTCAAATGCCTACTCCAGAGACCATCAACCCATCCATCTCTTGATGCTCTGCAAAGACTTTCAAGTTGTGGTATGATACGCAGACTGCTCTGCATTTAGGGATGGTGGTTGTGAAAACATGTATTCTCCTCAAATGGAAGTCTAGCTCAGGGGTTCCCAAAGTGTGGGTTGGGACCCACTGGGGGGTCGCGAGTCACAATTGGGGGGTCATCAGATATCTTCCAGAATGTTTATTTTTTAAAGTTATCTAAAAATAGTATATAACCCATTATAGTACAAAATATGGACAAAAATAGTAGCTAAAAATAAAATAAAATCTTGAAAATAGAAATGTAATGAGTGTTCTTCCTTTCTTTTCTCCACATGACTCCTAAGTTTAGGGTTAGTGAACAGTTAATTATCAAAAGCAGTAGCAGCAGGTTCATTCATAACAGCACAGGAAACAGAGACACATGCTCATATAGGTAGGGTCATTTTCTGCAGACCAGCTAGATGAAGACACATTAAATCACTTTGAGGGACAGTGGGGGTCGCGAGTCTTTGGCACCTATATTTTGGGGGTCATGGGCCGAAAAGTTTGGGAACCCCTGCTCTAGCTCACCATCCTGCTAATTTAGAGTGTTTGAATTAGTGTCCTATTTTCAACATATTTGTCTTTGTAAAATGAAAAACTATAAATAAAGTATTTTTTAAAATGTACATATAGGATTTGTTTGTATTTCTAAATCGAATGGTGAAAATGACTGTGTAACTGTGTTAATGCTGAAAGTGGTCCAAAGTGTTACCATTGAGAACGAAAGGGGCAGCTGGTTTGACCCTCATTTGGGTGTTGACCACGTGGGGTCGGCCTGTTTTCTTGGAGCTGCGCTGACGAGCCACCACTTTGGCTAACTGGGTCGTCTCTTCAGCCCCAGAGGCAAAACACAGTGTCTGGAGTGAAGAGAACACAAGGTAGGGTCATTTTAAAAACAAGGTAGAGAAATCATTTATTTTTATTTGATTTTTGAATGTATTGATAGATATAACAGTAAAGGCCTACTTGTTCTACTATCATTGATCTCACTATATTGAATACTTTTATCATTTTTGAGACATTTTTCCAAAATCCTGGAGTCCTTTGCATCATTGAATCAGATAATATTTAGTTTGTCAGCTAGATAAAACTGAGACATGGAGAAAAAAAAAGCCTTTTCTTTATTCTGTGGAAGAAGATGTCCAACATGAGTCTGGTCCTGCTGGAGGTTTCTGTCAAAGGAAGTTTGTCCTTGCCACTGTAACTTGCTAAATGCTGCAAAGTGCTCTGCTCATGGTGGATTAAGATGAGATCAGACTGAGTCCTGTCTGTAAGATGGGACTGGATCTGATCCTGTCTTGATGTTGGGTTAATAATTTGACATTGAGTGGTCTAGACCTGCTCTGTTTGGAAAGAGTCTTGAGATAACGTTTGTTGTGATTTGGTGCTATACAAATAAAGATTGATTGACTGATTGAATCACTTCTGAAAAATCTACCCTTCAATTACACACACCTCTCCAGAGAAGTTTCGCTCCACGCGTACTAAAGAAGGCATGCTGGATAGCAGTGAGTCCAGGTGGTTGTGTCCCATCTGTTTGTATGGTATTTGCTCCCCAGTTAGCTCCTTGTACTCTGACTTCAATCGGGACAAGGACACTCCGCCTTTGTTGGCCTGGAGAACAGCCCGAAGCATCTTCCTCACCAGCTCCACATCAGCCATCTGAAAGAAAGAATCCACCAGTAGATCACATTTTCAAAGGTGTGTCAAAGGTGGTCCCACTGGACCGACGTTAAGCAAGTTTCCAGCAGTGTATTCCAGTTGCGCCAACACCTTTACAGAGTGTGGCGGACCACTGTTAGTTTTAAAGGTGACATATCATGCAAAATCGACTTTTGAATGGTTTTCTACCTGAAATATGTTTCCCTGGCATGTCTACAAACCCCCCAAGAATGAAAAAAATCCATTCTGTCCCTGTTCTGATTTCTCCACCTTTCTGTAAATGTGTGTGAAACGAGCCGTTTCAGTTTTCAGTGTTTTTGTTACGTCACAACAATATCCGGTCTGTCACCGAGTCAGAGCTCGGAGCTTGTTCAGGCCATAGACTGTATAAAATAATACTGAATCCCTCCTCTGTTTTTCATTACCTGCACACATGTGTGCTAACAAGGAGCTTAGGAGGGAGGCATGCTAGTTGTAGGCTGTCTTAATAAACACAAAGGTCGGTTTTACTCCCCACGTCTGCAGATTTGAAGATCTAGTGGATGATTTTTATTTGTCATGGAAAAGTGCTAGCGCTAGTTAGCATAGCTACATAGCTACATGTTCGTAGCTGTGTACCAAGACACACGTCGACATGCTGACAAATAAAACAACAAGAAACACTAAACCTGTGACCAATCCTTCAGAAAGGTCCTGCTACAGGCGCCTCTCCGTCAGGATCAGATTCTGGATCAGATTCAGAGGGCTGAAGTAACGCTATCTGTGAGCAGCCGTGTATATTCAGCCAACATGTAAACATTAGATCAACGTGCTGGAGAGCCGAGGGCACATCCACTTCCTGAGGGGGCGTGGTCAGAGAGAAAACAGACCGTTCTGAGCAGGGCTGACAAAGAGGGTTTTTCAGGCATGCCAAAATCTGATTTCAAAGTGTTTTTTTGAGCATAAACTTTAAAGACATGTTTTGGGGACCTCTTAGACCAATATATTTTGATGAAAAAAGCATGATATGTCACCTTTAAGGGTTTGGTTTGTAACTTGTGAAGGGAAATCTGTATTTGTATTTGGTTCTGGTCATTATCTATCACCTACGCTAGAATTAACCACATGTATTTCTCCTGATAGGATAGAACTAAACATTGTTACACTGTTTTGTGTAAGAAGTATTTATAGTTCATTTCACTCACTTCCCTTTCATAATGTTTAAGTCCACTTCTCCAGTATCCCTCCAGATATATCCCCCAAATAATGATCTTGTGCTTGCAAGATGAAAAAAACGTGTGTTGAGCACAAGACAATAATTCTGTGCAAGTTGTACACAACACAATAACGTTTTCGCCATAGTATGGATAACCCATGCAACACTTTATACCACAAAGTATTTTACACAATACTAGAACATTTGAATATGGTGGCACTGTAATGAAGGGAAGGTAAAAGGTAAATGTAATCAGTCAGTGTGTTTGTGGACTGAAACATTCTGGTTGTAGGACTTATGGTCAGGCTGCCTAATATGTGTTGAATTGAAAGGACTGCATTGTAATCACATTTCACTCATGTTATTGTTTCAGTTGTTTAGTTGATTGCACCTGCTTCTTACACCAGTAACATTCGAAACTAGTTCAAATGTTGTTCTATAGAAAGCAGTTCAGAACCTGTAGTTTATACACAGCCAAGGGGAGCGGGACAGATTAATTGGTCATACCAATTAATCTGCTGATTAATGATATTCTGATCTAATCTGCCTGTATATTTAAAAGTCTGATTACAATAATAAACATATCAGACAGTGCACGTAGCCTTCACAGTATCGCTGATGTCTATCAATTTTACCATCTTCCTAAATAAGAACACATTTCCCATCCTTAATGAACACTATGCCCAAGGTTAGGACATGCTGAGGAAGCAGATTAAAAATAATTTAGATTTCATAGCAATTGAAAAATAATATGCATATCTTGATACTGATACACACTACCAGTAGAAAGTTTGGAAACACCTTCTCATTCAAGGGTTTGTATTTATATTAATTATTATAAACTCTGTAGATTAATACTGAAGACATCAAAACTCTGAAAGAACATATATGGAATTATTGAATGAACAAAAAAGTGTTAAACAAAGCAGAATCTGTTTTATATTTTAGATTCTGTAAAGTAGCCCAATTTTTCCTTCATGACAGCTTTGCACACTCTTGGTATTCTCTCAGTCTGCTTCATGAAGTGGTCTATGTTCTAATGAACATGAGCCTTGTCAAGAGTTCATTTGTAGAATGACTTGCCTTCTTAATGTGTTTGAGACCATCAGTTGTGTTGTTCAGAGGTAGGGTTAGTACACAATGGATAGCCCTATTAAACTACTGTTGTAATCCAGATTATGGCAAAACCAGATTATTTCATATTTTGGATGTCTCCAGTATTAACCTACAATGTCGCTACATAGGCTTATATATAGTATATAAGTATATATAAAGTGTCTACACACACATATGTGTGTGTAAATACTGCATATATAAGTTAAGATATTCCTTTATGCGTCCCACAACGGGGAAATTTAAAGTGTTACAACAGCAGAGTAGAAAAGAGTATAAAGTAAACCAGAGTCTATTAATAGTAATTATCAAAAAGTTATTAGCAATTAAAATAAAAGAAGTGAAATAGGCATATCTTACCAACGTATAAACATAACTAAATAATTAAATTTACAAATATTTACAAAACCAGTGATACAGTTAAAAATGTGCACAGTCTTGTAGAATAGGTTAAAAAAATATACAGAACCGAGAAGATGGGTAGAAAATGCATTGCACATGTAAGAAGAGAGGGATGAAGTAATTATTGCATTTTAATATATATGTATATGTATATACACACACACCATTCATTTCAAAAAATCTCAAAAATATGCTGTTTTAAAATTCAGCCTGAGGCAGTTCATATGCAATTATCCTAAAAAAAACTTCTATGTCTAGCAAATTTGGTAGTATCTTAACTGATGTATGAAGCAACTGTTAATTACCATACCTTAACTAATGATGTATTAAACAACATGTCATTACATGAAGTCATAGTGAAAGGAGCATTAGTTCATGGTGAACAACAGGAATTAATAATTAATTCATACAGAAATTCATCATGAGTCATGCATTACTTCAACATGAGTTAAGCATTATTTCACTAAGATAACTGTTCCATTATTGTAAAGTGTTACCCCCAAGATGCTGTTTCCACTGAAACCTTCAAAAGGAAGCGACTCCTATTTGTTATTTGAACATGTTGTAATCCTGTATTATAGTTTATGTTGTCTGCTTCTTTAGTATTTTATTTATTCCATATATAATTGTCCTATATTGATACTGTGAAGCACTTTGTGACCGGGCTCTGTCAGAGGTGTTTTACTAAATAAACTTCTTAATGAAATAAAAATGAAACTAATGAGACACAGAATGACGTCACGCGTCACACTTGGACTCCACACCCTCAGCTGAAACTCGACATACTTTGAGGATGTTTCAGGTCCTGTTTTCCAGAGTAAAACTCTCTTTTTGTCTCCTTTAGTAACTGAATTAAACTCGTAGAATAAGAGAGCAGGTAGATATTCCGTCCAGGTAAATGTTCTGCGCTCATGATCGAGTTAAAATCCTTCTATAACCTACGTGACAGCAGGTCGTTAAGTTATTTGTGCTGCTGCCACACACCGGAAGCTCACAGTACACCTACAGGTGTTTACTTCATTATTTTACATGTACTCCAGGCACTTCGTCTTATTTTGAAAGTCACTACCGGAAGTAGCGCAGGCTTATAATATAGTTACCTTGTTAAAGCTCTCGACCCATCTCCTCTGTAATGCTGGATTAAACACCAAACTTCATTGTGTAAACTGTATAAATAAGGCTAAGACTGAGCAGCCCGTCCCCCTTACCCTGACCCTGACCCTCAAACACATGTCAGTCAGATACAAGATGGATATAAAGTTCTACCTTCACTCAACAGACGGGTCGTCGGCTCCGTCCGGTCGCTGCTGCGCCGTCAGCTCCACCCTCTGCAGGCTGTCGCTGGAGCTCTGTCCCGGACTATGGTCCTGGAGCGTCTAACCGGGCACAGCCTCTCCTCCGCCATGTGATTGGTCCAAAGTGTGTTAGCTGCTGGCTCATGACATTTCAATGTGCACGAGACACACCGTGACTTGTCCAACAGTCAGAGCCGACCCTAACCGACTTGGGGCCCTCGGTGCCCCTTATCAGAATCAGAATCAGAATCAGCTTTATTCGCCAAGTATGTTTGAACACACAAGGAATTTGACTTTAGTAAACTGTGCTCTCTTTGTACAAGGCATAAGAATAAGAATAAGAACTACAATAAAAAATAAAATAAAAATATAATAACAATAACCTTAGCTATAAATACAAAGAAACAACAAATAGGCTTGACTAATATGTACAGGCTAAAATAATATGATAAAGTGCAGTGGTGAGTTGCAGAGGTAGTTTTACATTATAAAATAGAAGTTAAATAATACAAAAAATAGAAATATGGAATTCTGCTTTGAGAATTGTTGCATTGTGTATCTACATGTATATTTACAGAGAGTATTTATCTGACAGGTTTGACACTGTTATGTTTTAGTGTTCATCAGAGTGACAGCCTGGGGGAAGAAACTGTTCTTATGGCGGGTTGTTTTGGCGCACAGTGATCTGTAGCGCCTGCCGGAGGGGAGGAGTTTGAAGAATTTGTGACCAGGGTGTGAGGGGTCAGCGGTGATGCTACCTGCCCGTTTCCTGGCCCGGGACCGGTACAAGTCCTGGATGGGGGGCAGGTCGACACCGATGATTTTTTCTGCAGTCCTTACAGTCCGTTGCAGTCTGTGTTTGTCTAGTTTGGTTGCAGAGCCAAACCAGACAGTGATGGAGGTGCACAGAACAGACTGGATGATGGAGGTGTAGAACATGATCAGCAGCTCCTGGGGCAGGTTGAACTTCCTGAGCTGACGCAGGAAGTACATCCTCTGCTGGGCCTTTTTTCTGATTGTGTCTATGTGGGAGGTCCACCTCAGGTCCCGGGAAATAGTGGATCCCAGGAACCTGAAAGAGTCCACAGTAGACACAGGGCTGTTCAGGATGGTGAGGGGGGGGGAGTGGGGGGGGGCTTCTCCTGAAGTCCACTGTCATCTCTACCGTCTTGAGCGGGTTCAGCTCCAGATGGTTCTGACTACACCAGAGAGCCATATATTATAACCAGCTCCAACATTCACATCACATATACACTGAAAGACAACTGACATCCAGCTTCATGTTTTACAGGTTTACTTTGTTTTTAAATAAAAATGACCCCTAAAAGAACATTAATAAAATGGTAATAACACCGATATTTAGCAGGGGAAAAAACATATATTTTCAAAATGCATAATGAAGAATTATATAACACAATCATTTTCACAGTGTAGACACTTTCAACAAAGCAACAGTCATGGATTAAGTGATGACTGAAAAGGCAGAAGCAAAATGCGTATTTAAACCTAGCCTACATTTCCTATCTAATTAAGCTAACAGCTTCCAAAGTGTAACGAAAACAACAACAACAAAACAAAAACAGGTAAATCATGAACACTTAAAGACTTCGAACACTGATTTGCATACCATTATTTTTAAAACCAAAAGTGAATCACAAGCTTTTAAATGTTTACTGGCATCACTCCACAATTTAATCCAGAAATTAGATTAGATAAAACAATATTGTTTTTCCTAGTATCTTCAAATTTTCTTCCTCACTCATTTAGCGCCGCCCCCATATGGATGACTGGCGCCCCTAGAATTCCTTTACTGCCTATGCCACGGGCCAGCCCTGCCAATAGTGACAACATGCCATGAACGCAGTAAGACAATAAGGTGCATCACCAGGTTTCATTTGTCCTTCAAACTCATTTCATTTATGTTTTAAAGACAATTTACAGAATAAACCCGGGTTATTCCTACAATAGGTTTTGTCATGGGCGTACTCAGAGCCAGCCTGTGGCTTAGGCAGTATAGGCAAATGCTAGGGGCGCCGGCCGGCCGTCCGGCAGTAGGGGGCGCCGCTTGCACCCTGAATGAGTGAGGAAGAAAATTTGAAGATAACAGGAAAAACAATATTGTTTTATCTAATTTAATTTGAGGTTAAATTGAGGGCTGATGCCAGTAAACATTTAAAAGCTTTTGATTCACTTTTGGTTTTAAAAATAATGGTTTCCAAATCAGTTTTTGAAGTCTTTAAGTGTTCATGATTTACCTGTTTTTGTTTTGTTGTTGTTTTCTTTACACTTTGGAAGCTGTTAGCTTAATTAGATAGAAAATGTAGGCTAGGCTTATATAAGCATATTGCTTCTGACTTGTATGTCAATTAATACATGACTGTTGCTTTGTTGAAAGTGCCTGCACTGTGAAAATGATTGTGTTATATAATGACTGAATAAATTCTACTACTATTAAATTATGCATTTTAAAATTGCATAATTTTTTCCTGCTAAACATCAGCGTTGTTACCTTTTTATTAATGTTCTTTTAAAACAAAGGAAATGTGTAAAACATGAAGCTGGATGTCTGTTGTCTTTCAGTGTATGTGTGATGTGATCGTTGGTGGAGTTTGTTATAATGAAAGGGGCACCAGTTGAAATCATGCCTAGGGCAGGGGTTCCCAAAGGGGGGGGGGGGGGGGGGGGGGGGGGGGGGGGGGGTCTTGAGATGTCTTCTAGAATGTTTCCTTTTATTAAGTTATCTAAAAATAGGACAATTTACCCATTATAGTAAAAATATCAACAAAGACAGTAGCTAAATTTCAAATAAAACCTTGAAAATAGAAAATGTAATGAGTGTTCTTCCTTTCTTTTCTTAGTTTAAGGTTATTGAACATATTATCAAAAGCATCAGTAGCAGCAGGTTCATTCATAACAGCACAGGAAACACAGACATATGCTCATATAGGTAGGGTCATTTTCTGCAGACCAGCTAAATGAAGCCACATTAAATCACTTTGAGGGACAGTGGGGGTCGCAAGTCTTTGGCACCTATATTTTGGGGGTCGTGGGCTGAAAAGTTTGGGAACCCCTGGCCTAGGGCACCAATTTGGTTAGGGCCGGCTCTGGGCATACTCAGGCTGTTTTGAGGTGCAGGGGAGAAAACAAAAAAAGGGCACCTCCTTTCAGACCCCTGTTCTCACAGTTTAGGGTAAGTTTAAATGTATTGATGCAGCGGTAACAGGAGGGGGGTCTTTGAGCATCTAAAACTTCTCTTTGAATCTTTGTGACCAATTCATGAAAAAGGAAAACCATACTATTTCTGTATTTCTACATTATTGATTACATTAAAAAATCAACATAACATATCATAATAAACTACACAGGCATCCAGGGGGCACCTCTTTTACATTTAATTCACCGGAGGGGCATCAAAGGGGACTTCAGTGTATTCAATCCAACTAAGAGGAACCCAGAGGGCACTTCTTTTATAAATATATTGACTGTAAGGCATCCTAGAGGGTTGTTTAGACGTTTTGTACATTTACAGTTTTCTCAATTGTTTACACACAAATACTGGTCCTTGAGACACACTGACCACAGCATGTAACCCATGCACCAACCCCTTGAACCAATTCTGCTACACTACAAGCACAATTCCTGCATTACACTCAAATTGCGGTTCTAAAACACACTTTTTTCAAAAGACTACACACAATTCTCTGCATTTTGCACAATTTTCATGAAGAAAATCTCTTGTTTTCACAAGGAACATGCTGTCATTCAAAATTCTAAACTTAATTGCCCTACTATGTACACTGACTCATCCCATGGACAAACACATGTTACACAGTTTTACAATTAGAAATCAGAGCTTTAGCATAAAGGGGCAACAGGTGAGCTTTTCTGTTTTGAAGTAATAGATGCCAACGTTGGAAACAGAAAAGCTCACCTCAATCCTATTGAGGATCTTTTTGTCTGCCTGGAGATGGAAAGTGTATGAACAAAATCCACAAACGTGTAAACTCCTTCTCCAAGCTATGGAAGACGCATGTGGAAATATAGCAGTTGATGCTTTTCATGGCTGGATTCGCCATGCTAGGCGATATTTCCCCCGCTGCTTGGCCAGCGGGGGAAATATAATTTTACTGTAACTGTATACAGTAAATTCTTCTGTTGTTTTGTATGTAGACCACTGTATGTGCAACTTTGTGTTGGTTGGGATGTACACTGTGTACAGTTTTTTTGGGGTAGAATATATTTGTTACAGTGTATTTGTGTGTTTTAAGTATAAAAACAATATTCTAAAATATTTACGACACACTTATGTATGTACTGTCTGTAGTAAGTGTAACACTGAAGAAAAAAAAGGCCTAAGTCATTATGATGAATGGAGAAGAAGTGTTTTCCACTCATCATAGTGTTTTACATTGAGCACATCAGTGTTCAACTGTTTTGCCCATTGTGTGTCTGTTTTTGATTTGTGTGTAGAGTTCTGAGAATATGAGGCATGCTTTCTGAAAATGTGTGTAAACAATCGAGAAAAACTGTAACCTCCTGACACCTAGAATAATTATTAGCATTTTTTCTAGATAATATAAGTATTGTGGTTGAAAGAAATATTACAGCAAAAAACGTTGTTTATTCAATTTATTTAATATCCTCTGTCCCTTGTAGAGGAAATCGGGTCTTGATAAGTCACAGAATGAAATTATATTATTTCATGGATTTGTGTATTTCTGTTAAGATTTCTGGTCATTTCATGAACATTTACACATACATGGTGGGAACACATCAGAACATTAATATATCATTTTAAACTGCATTCTCAACCCTTGATAGTCACCTCAATCAAACTTTTAACTGATTGCATTTGTGTGTGTGTGTGTGTGTGTGTGTGTGTGTGTGTGTGTGCATGTGTGTGTGTGCATGTATGACTGCGTGTGCATGTGTGTTTGTGCATGTATGAGTGGGTGTGTGCATGTATGTTTTGTGTGTGTGTGTGTGTGCATGTATGAGTGTATGAGTGCATGTATGAGTGTGTATGCATGTATGTGTGTGTGTGTGTGTGTGTGTGTGTGTGTGTGTGTGTGTGTGTGTGCATGTGTGAGTGTGTGTGCATGTGTGAGTGTGTGTGTGTGTGCTTGTGTGTGTGCATGTGAAATCCTCTCGGCGTCACTCAGCCCTCAGCTTCCTGGAGTACAGAAATTGGTTGAACACAGCTGTATTTAGTCCTGCTGTCCACTACAAAGGACACTGAATAAAAGTTGTGTTTTGAAAAGGTTAAAATTACTGTACATTTGTGAAATCTTACTAAATTTAGGTTAAGACTCATACATCGAAGAAGCATTTTGATTATTAGCAAGAGAAACATGATATTTGCAAAAAAAAGATCCCTCACCTCCTTTGGTGCCATAAAATGTAAAAGTTGAGATTGCAGCCATTTTGAAAAGAACTTTGAGAAGCACTTTTTCATGCTTTGTACATTTGAGGGGCATCCAGAGGACATTTTTTAATGTTTTGTACATGTGAGGGGCATCCAGAAAGCATTTTTTAATGTTTTGTACATGTGAGGGGCATCCAGAGAGCATTTTTTAACGTTTTGTACATGTGAGGGGCATCCAGAGGACATTTTTTAGTGTTTTGTACATGTGAGGGGCATCCAGAGGGCATTTTTTAATGTTTTGTACATTTGAGGGGCATCCAGAGGACAATTTTATATGTTTTGTACATGTGAGGGGCGTCCAGAGGGCATTTTTTAATGTTTTGTACATGTGAGGGGCATCCAGAGGGCACTTTTTAGTGTTTTGTACATTTGAGGGGCATCCAGAGGACATTTTTTAATGTTTTGTACATGTGAGGGGCATCCAGAGGACATTTTTTAATGTTTTGTACATTTGAGGGGCATCCAGAGAGCACTTTTTAGTGTTTTGTACATGTGAGGGTCATCCAGAGGGCATTTTTTTTTAATGTTTTGTACATGTGAGGGGCATCCAGAGGGCATTTTTTTTAATGTTTTGTACATGTGAGGGGCATCCAGAGGGCACTTTTTAGTGTTTTGTACATGTGAGGGGCATCCAGAGGGCACTTTTTAACGTTTTGTACATGTGAGGGGCATCCAGAGGACATTTTTTAATGTTTTGTACATTTGAGGGGCATCCAGCGGGCACTTTTTAGTGTTTTGTACATGTGAGGGTCATCCAGAGGGCATTTTTTTTAATGTTTTGTACATGTGAGGGGCATCCAGAGGGCACTTTTTAGTGTTTTGTACATGTGAGGGGCATCCAGAGGGCACTTTTTAACGTTTTGTACATGTGAGGGGCATCCAGAGGGCATTTTTTTTTATGTTTTGTACATGTGAGGGGCATCCAGAGGGCACTTTTTAGTGTTTTGTACATGTGAGGGGCATCAAGAGGGCACTTTTTAACGTTTTGTACATGTGAGGGGCATCCAGAGGGCATTTTTTTTTGTGTTTTGTACCCTTTACGGGGCATCCAGAGGGCATTTTTTTAACGTTTAGTACATGTGAGGGGCATCCAGAGGGCATTTTTTAATGTTTTGTACATGTGAGGGGCATCCAGAGGGCATTTTTTAATGTTTTGTACATTTGTGTACATGTTCACAAAATGTTCCAAGATAACGCACTCTAAAAACATTCAATAATCTGTGACCCAAAGAATGTTATCTTAACATCCTAAGAATGTTACATATACAACATTTAGTGATTTGAGGCATTAGAAACATCCTGGAAACATTCTTTACATGTTGCTTTTAGAATGTTGATTCTTTGTTATTAAGTAACATTATGGGAACATTTTATAGAAAACATTCAATAATATTTTACCTGTAGAATATTATCAAAAAATCATCTAAATGTTAAAGACAAAATGTTCTTCTTCCATTGCTAGTTAACAAAAATTGATATTTTTTTAATCAATAAACATCCTTAAGATGTTCTTTGAATAATACATTCAAAACCTGTCTCTTTTCTTAAAGAATGTTATCAAAACATCATCAGAATGTTAAAGACAAAATGTCCTTTATTAATAGTCAACAATAAAAGAACATTATTTAAATCGAAAAAACATCCTTAAGATGTTCTTTGAATGTTACATTCAAAACCTAGTCGGTTATCTATAGAATATTATATAATCATCATCTGAATGTTTAAGACAAAATGTTCTTCTTTCATTAATAGTTAACAATAAAAGAACATTATATAAATTGATAACCATTCTTCAGATGTTCTTTTAATAATACATTCAAAACACTGTCTGTTATCTAAAGAATATTATAAAAACATCATCTCAATCATAGACTGCATAAAATATGGACGTAGTATCTGTGACGTCAACCATCTGTTCCTGAGTGCTGTTTTGAAGCCAATCGACGGCGGCAGCCATATTGGAAATACGGAACTCAACCAGGCAGAGTGTGACGTAGTTTGAGCCTCCGAGCCAACAGCTGTGTTCCCGACAGGGAGTCACGTCAGCCATGTCCTTATTTGGGCAAAAACTTGAAATCTTAATATCTTCTGAACCATCACTTTAGAAAAAAATTCACCCACTTAACAATGTGTGCCGATAGAGAGATTAGCTACTATAGCCATGCCGTTTTTTGAACCAGGCTGTAGACATGTTTATTAATACTGCAAAGATTGTCTTTTTACCATTCATGTCTATGTGGTTTCCGGTGTTTCTGCAGCCAGCCTCAAGAGGATTCTCGATGAATTGCAGTTTATAACACTTCCGCATGGGCTTCATAGTTTGAGACTGGAGGTTGCCGCTTGATCTCAATGTTAAAAACAAAATGTTCTTCATCCTTAAGATGTTCTTTGAATATTACATTTAGAACATTGTCCTGAAACATACTCAGAACTTATAGGGAATGTTATGTGGTGAGAACATCCCCTGCTACAGGCCCCTCTCCTTTGGAATCATCTACCAGTCAGGGTCCGGGAGGCAGACACCCTCTCCACTTTTAAGAGTAGACTTAAAACTTTCCTTTTTGATAAAGCTTATAGTTAAGCTGGATCAGGCTTGGACCAGCTTTTGTCATGCTGCTATAGGCCTAGACTGCCGGGGGAACTGGCACACTGACACACTGGGATCCTAGCTCACCTTCTTCCCCCCAACCCCTTCATCACTTACTTTAACTCTCCCTGTCCCATTAAAGTTACTAACCATAGACCTTTCTGGAGTCCCTGAGCTCCATTGTCTCGTAGATTCCTCTGAGCTGCCGTAGACGTCCTCCTGCTGCGGACGATCTGGACTCCAGCTGATACGGACGTGCTGGACTCCAGCGGCAACAGCTTCTACGACTCGTCTCATCACTATCACCTCTCTCTCTTACTCCCCTCTATCTGTCTTTCCAGACCCAACTCAGTCGAGGCATGATGGCTGTCTAACATGAGTCTGGTTCTGCCTGAGGTTTCTGCCTGTTAAAGGAAGTTTGTCCTCTCCACTGTAACTAGCTAAATACTGCGATGTGCAATGCTCATGATGGATTAAGGTGGGGTCAGACTGAGTCTTACCCTGTCTTGGTGTTGGGTCTCTGTTCATAATTTGACATAGTGTGGTCTAGACCTCCTATGTTTGTAAAAGCGTCTTGAGATAACGTTTGTTGTGGTTTGGCGCTATACAAATAAAGATTGATTGATTGATTGATTGATTGCTAGCTGGGATTGAGGGATAGTTAACAGCCTTTGAAAACGGACCCACCCTCCCCTCCAGCTGGGGGCGGTAGTGCACATAGGTAGTGCACCCTAAAGCTGTTTGTCATCCGCATTTAAACTGAAGAAGAAGAAGAAGCGCAGGAAGGGTAAACAGTGGGCCGGGATAGACTCAACGCATCAGAAAGCAAGAAGGACTACGGGATTACATTTTCATTTTGCATGATCACACCAAGGAGCTACTTTTAATAACATTCCCCGTGTGTGCCAGGTGAGCCAATACCAGGTGTGACAGGTGACACAAGCTCTGCCGGGCAAGTCGGTCAGTGTAAACGTTAGCTTTACGGCTAACACAGCTAGCTAGCTAGCAAAGTGTTGACGTCAGATTTCAGTGTCTCACCAAAGCGAGAGGGAAATGTAAACAGTTAGTATTAATAATAGTTTCAGCCATGTTGAAGCTGTATTTTCATATATGACTGTCAGTATTGACTTTAACGCAAACATGTAATCGAGGGCAGGAAGGTGAATCAGACTAACGTTAGCTAGCTGTGTTGTGTCTGATGACATGTCTCTATAACGCAGATAATAGTCTTTGCTAACCGCTTTAACCCATTTAGCTTTGCGCATTTTCTAAGTGTTTATTACATGGATGCTGTTTCATAGCAGAAATGAATACGCATATATAAAACAACAGAGTATGAAGCCCTCCATGTCACCCAGCGAGAAGCAGCCTCACGATAGTGTTTGTCATCTGGTGATGAATGCAGAAGGTTGAAGGAGATATTGTAGCTAACAAACATGACAAATGTGAATACCAGGATATGCATTACAAGTAAAACACAGCAGTATTCATATTAAACATGTTTCTATATCAGTATACAAAAGAAGAATACTAACTCATTGTTAATACTCACTGAGGACTGCTCTTTGTATGCATCAATTCATTACATAGATGTTATACGATCTTTGTGATCTCCTGCAAACTCATGGAGCTATCATCCATGTGGCTGTAAGAAAAGTCCTAACAGATGGTAGTTACCCTCCCTCTTCAAGTTTAAATGAGCAGTGACGTTTAGTGATGTACTACAAAGTGATCCCTCCCTTTAGTCCCTGTCTTGTATCAGTCTGTTCTTCTGTCTGTGGGAGTTGTGGAGGGGTGTGTGAGCTGATAATAATTACTTTAACTTATCTCTGGAGGTGAAACAGTCTTAAATTGCTGTTATGGCTTTAAACAGGCGGCATTCTTATACCCCACGGGTAAGTATCACGCACATTTGATACTGGAAAATATCTGCTTTGGTACAAAAATAAATGCATGTACTTAGCATGGAGAAGTCAGAAAACTGTTAAAGTTAAACCTAGAAGAGTTTGTTGAGCTCACAATGACCTGGATACAGGATCCCCTTTTTGGCATATTGGATCCTCGTCAAACTAAGAGACAACAATGGTTATGGGTCAGCTGCTAGAAGACTATTTCTATGTCTTATTTTCAATCCACAAGCAAATGATAGTGTGTGTGTGTGTGTGTGTGTATATATATATATAGTTATATTTATATTTATATATTTATATTTATATATATGAATATGTATATATCAGTCAGAAGTTTGGAAACACCTTCTCATTCAAGGGTTTCTATTTATTGTAATGATTGTAAACACTGTAGATTAAATTCAAAGACATCCAAACTCTGAAAGAACATATATGGAATTATTGAATGAAGAAAAAAGTGTTAAACAAAGCAGAATCTGTTTTATATTTTAGATTCTGTAAAGTAGCCCCCTTTTTCCTTCATGACAGCTTTGCACACTCTTGGTATTCTCTCAGTCTGCTTCATGAAGTGGTCTCCTGGAATGGTTTCTAATGAACATGAGCCTTGTCAAGAGTTCATTTGTAGAATGACTTGCCTTCTTAATGTGTTTGAGACCATCAGTTGTGTTGTTCAGAGGTAGGGTTAGCCCTATTTGACTACTGTTGTAATCCAGATTATGGCAAAACCAGATTGTTTCATAGTTTTGATGTCTTCAGTATTAATCTACAATGTTGAAAATAATTAAAATAAATACAAACCATTGAATGAGAAGGTGCGAGAGAGAGAGAGATAAATCTTTTCTTCTGCCTTGTCAGGATTGTGAGGCAGTGTGAATTCAGCTCCATAAACAGATGAGCTTCTGCTGCAGTCCTAGTTTGTGTTGAATGAGCATCTTTGTGTGAGCAGGGCGGTGATGTGACTTGTATATTAAGGACTGTATTGTGGTTTAGGGCATATGACTGAGTGCATGATTCTTTTTCCATTGCTTGTTGTTCTTCTGTCCTCGGGGTGTAGTCTGGGTAGGAGATTTTAAAGGTGCAGTGTGCCGTATTTAGTGGCTTTTGGCAGAACAGATTTGGGATAATGGAATATAATTTTCATAATTACTTGTAAAGTACAGTATAATGACCTGAATATATAAAATATTTGTGTGTTTTTTTTAACTTAGAAAGTTTATTTTATATTTACATAAGGAGGGGGCTCCCTTTCACAGAGGTCACCATCTTACACCGCTGTGTTTCTACAGCAGCAGGGAAGTGTTAAACTAGTATAGGCCGTTTGCATTTTTACATTTAGTGCTTAGTGACCAAAAATAAATAGGATGGAATATGAACAAGGTTCAAGGTTCAACTTATTGTCATTCAGTCACATTCAAAAACATGAAGGAACGTAACACGTTACTCAGGTCCAGCAGCATACAGAATAGATAACAAGCTAAAAAATAGAGAAGAAGAAAAAGAGGAGGCTGATATTTGTGGTGTGCTAAAATGATTGTATTTATAAAAGTGTTTGATGGTAAAAAATTAGAATTGGAATTTCATCAATGGGAGGGGTGAGCACAGGAGTGTTTCAGTTTAGAGTCAGACCTCTATAAATCACTGAGTGGTCCCACTTCTACATTCTGTACCTTTTAACATGGATTTGTCACCCATACTCCCACTGAGCCGTGTGTTTATGACCAGGATGAAGACACGATGGACATATTCTGTGATTTTAAACTGTACATTATCTGCAGTGTCATGACCTCACCTTCCTTTTTACTGTCTATCCCTCCCTCCCCTACTTCTCTCAATCTCTGTCTCTCAAATCTCCCAGCTGACAAGCCCACTGATCAGCAAAATGAGCAGCACAGGAACAGTGGAGAGTGGAAGACCTCCTAAGGTTGGTCATCATCTTACAAGCACAAGAAGGATGGCATTTTATTTTTTTGTTTATGAATGATGTATGTCATAATCTTCTCTCTGTTCTTCCTTGTTCTTCCTTTCTTAGATTGGATCTGTAGTGGAGGTGATAGGGAAGGGTCAGCGTGGTACTGTGGCCTATATTGGTGCCACCCTCTTTGCCTCGGGGAAATGGGTCGGTGTCATATTGAATGAGTCCACAGGCAAGAACAATGGCACTGTTCAAGGGAAACGCTACTTTACCTGTGAGGACAACCACGGGATATTTGTCAGACAGTCTCAGGTAGGTGACATGAGCTATATATGTAAAGATGAATGTGACATGTGGGTTAGATGGTGATGAAGCCTTGAATATCTCCAGTGTGATCACATCAATCACTGACTGACTACAACAGAGAGAGGGCTGACTATATATGTATATTTATATGTTTATATATCTGTGTATATTTATATATTTATATCTATATATTAGGGATGTCAACCATTAATGGAGTATGTATTAATTGATTGTTAAGAACTTACTCAAACACATTTTTTAGTTTAGATTTTCCATCCCGTGGAACAAACATCATGTGGTCTCATATTTGGTTCAGCTATCAGGGAGGTGTTTTAACTTTAAAGCGTGTTTCAGAATGCTTTACACTGTAAGGTGTTGCTCACAACGGAGACGCTCAGCTAGATGCAGCTGAGTGACAGGTCTCCACGAGCGCTTTTTTTCTCTGCCGCTGGACCGATTCTGACCCGTTTGCGCTCCCGGCTGACACCTGACCGTGTTCACATGTTTATTTCTCTCAATAAGAACGAGTAGACAGTAGGGGTGCAACAATACGTGTATCTGTATGGAACCGTTGGATACAGTGGTCACGGTTCGGTACGCCCTATGAACTGAACAATACGCAATTTTATATTTATTTGATCAACTTCTGACGAGGCGCTCTGTGCTGAAAGTTCAGTGGATCTGCGTTGACTCCTCCGGGCTGCATTGTCGAGCACAGGTCCACTGAACTGCGCGCTCCTCCCTCATTCATTCAGTCCAAGCTGGTCACGTTTGTTTTAACTGTGCTTCATCTGGAAAAATATATTTCACCATACGACGGTCTGCTGGGTTCATATGTTCACGTTTGTGTGTGTGATCGCGCCCGAACGAGAGGGAAGCACGAGTGATCCGCTTTAGTTGCAGAGCAGAGTTGTTCCGTGGTCCTGTAGTGGTGCTAGACTGGGTGATGTGGTTTTAATGTTCGTATATGCATTACTTGTGGTCTTATATTGCATGCTGTGTAAGACTTCAGCCTGATACCAGACAGTGTTTTCCCCGCCGTTATATTGGGGGCGCACCCGCAGGGTCCCGCCCCCCATTAGAAGTTCAAGCAGTAGTGATTGAAAGTCTCTCATAGATCAGGTCTATACCTTGTTCTTTTATTTAACAGACTAAATATTCTTTTTTTTTTTAAGTTATATTTTTGGGCTTTTTTGCCTTTATTATATAGGACAGCTGAAGAGAGACAGAAAATGTGGGGAGCAGAGAGTGGGGGAAGACATGCAGGAAATGGTTGACCAGTCGGGAATCGAACCAGCGACCCCTGCGACGAGGATTATAGCCTCTGTACGTGGGGCGCTTAGACCGCTAGACCACCAGCACCCCAGGCTAAATATTCTTATGTTATTTATCTTATTTACATGACGGGATGTCATTTCTGTCTCTACATGGTCGCGCGAGCGTTCACTCGCTCACTCGCTCACTCGCTCACTCGCTCACTCGCTCACTCACATACTCACATACTCACATGCAACCCCCCCATGCACAGCAGAACATTTGTCGGGTATAGCTGCCCCTGATACATTTCATTTCATTTAAAAACTGTGCTTTTGAGCTGAAACAAATGTTGGTAATTTCAACAAACTACAAGTAAAAAAAAAAGTCATTGACATTTCTCTTTTTCTGTATCGAAAACGTATCGAACTGAACCGAACCGTGGATTTTGTGTATCGTTGCACCCCTAATATTTATATATGTATACATTTATATATGTATATTTATATTTGTATGTATATATACTTCTCTATAAAATATGTGTTTATATATGTATATTCTACAGCATATTAAAAATGACTTACGTGTCAGTACGTTTATAGGATGATGTGTTGAGGTTTTCCTTCATAGGGGACCTTTTGTGGCTCACCATGTCCAAATCAAACCTCTTTTATTCTTTGTTATTGTCCTTTTTAGCTCCAGGTGGTGGACGATGGCTCCAGTGCCACCTCCCCTGAGACTCCTGATTCAGGAACTGCAAAAGTACCAAGACAAAGAGGTGAGGGTGAGACACGTAGACTAAGAAAAGAATCATGTAAATGAACATTACTATTGACGGCTGCAGCTCATACAGAATGCTGCTGGAGTCCTAACAAGGACTTAGATCCCTACACTGGCTTCCTGTCTGTCAGAGAATAGACTTTAAAATCCTGCTGATGGTTTATAAAGCACTGAATGGTTTAGGCCCAAAATACATTGCTGATCTGCTACTACTTTATGAACCACCTGGACCTCTGAGGTCATCAGGTACTGGTCTGCTTTCAGTCCCAAGAGTCAGAAGGAAACATGGTGAAGCAGCGTTTAGTCATTATGCACCACATATCTGGAACACACTCCCTGAAAGCTGTAGGTCTGCTCCAACTCTCACCTCTTTTAAATCAAAGATTAAGACTTTTTTATTTACCACTGCCTTCCTATCTTAGATTATTTTAACCCACTTTAAATTAAAATTTTAATATCATTTTTAATCTATTTCTAATTTTCCTTTTCTTTTCTGTTTTATCATATTTGTCATTTTAATTGTGTTCTTTTATGCCTGTCTGAATGTCTCCAATGCTTTTAATGTTTCAATGTAAAGCACATTGAGTTGCCCTCGTGTATGAAATGCGCTATACAAATAAAGCTGCCTTGCCTTGCCTATTGAAGCTTGTGTTGGATACGGTGAACAAGACCTCTGAAGGAATATCTTTAATATGCTTTGACCTATCACAATAAAGTGTTCAACACACCTGGGTGATAGATAAGAAAGCCAGGTAATAAGCAGTAAATAACAATTATACATTTATTTCTTCCAGAGAGCCCAGAGACTCCAAAAACAACCAAGCAGGTAAGAAACCACTTGCACCTTCCTTCTCCCCGTGTCAGTTTGGTACTCTTGTGCTGTACACGTAACTTCCCCTCAAAGATAGTTGACATCTGCAATATTTGATTTTGTACATTTGCTTTGAAAAGTCTGTTTTGTCCATATTTCTGTGCTTTTGAAGTGATTACTGGAGTCAATACTAGCCTTTTCATGGCCATTCCAATGTTTCAGGTGTTTTGGAAAAGATCGATCAGAGAAACAAAGTAACCCAACACATTTTGAATAATGTTGATGAGTCAAACAATCCCCACTCAGTTTGATTTCCCTAGATAAGTTAGCTTCAGTTTCTCTTCTGACTTCTCTATTCTGCACATTGGAGGGAGTTGTTGGTTCATATTTCATCTTTAGCAGGGATGTGATTCTTTCCCGAAGAGGTGACCCACATGAATCATGGATATCCTTGAACATGTTTAAAAATTAGACAGTTATTATAAGCTTGAAAGGAAGACAAATTGGGACATCTAGAGGCTAACTGGGAAATGATAACACGTGTAAGGAGGTTGAAATCAACCTTTTTATTTTGAATAGACAGTGGGTAGCTAATAGAGCTAATATAGTTTGATCCAGTTTTGATCATCACTGTGTTTCCATATCTTTGTAAAATACTTTTACCACCTTTGATGCCACAGAGGTCCAGAACTCTGAAGCCTCACCCACTTCTAGAAAAACTGCAGGTTTTACCTGAATAATTGGGACACTGTCTGGGACACATTGTCTCTGCATGGTTTGTGTGGTAATGGACTAAATGTGCGAGTTTATGTTGCCATGTTCCCCCTAAGGATATATGACACGACGGTAAAAGATCGATACAAATAAGGGTGGATTAAAATCTAATCAAATAATCTGTATTGCAATATTATTTTTAAACAGTAGAGGGTGCTATCTGCATTTCACTCCGCTTGTTCAACATCATGAAGTCTCTTGCACTGCTCTCTCGTCACTCGCTGAGTTGAGCATAACAGACATGGTGGCAGCAGGTGAACACCGAGCAGTTCAGGATCCACCTTTGTGTTTACAGTCTGAGGTAATATAAGCTGCACGTTACTTTATTTAAAGAGATTGACCTTATTTGTTTGAATATTTCATACTTTCATTTGGGAATCGTTCACTTTTCATATCTCTATAATTGTTCTGAAATCTTCCAACAAGGTATTTTTGAACGCTCATTTTGAGTTTTTTTTGCAAGGTGCTGAAAAAAAGGGTGCAGTGGTTTCATTTGAGTTACAACACACCTTTTAAAAATGAAGAGAACAAGTACATATCCCAACTGTCCATATCTGAGGACTGAAATAAAATAAGTTATTTTAATTTTGAGTTCAATCCAGTTTTCTTGAATTGTGAATGAATGGTATAGTGAACCAAAAATCGGGATTGGGATCAAATCATGGGTCGAGTGGATCATCCCTAGTTCTCACGCGTGGTCTGCATCCATCAGTGAAACTTTCTTGCGACCCTCCAGTTCATCAAATCAAGATTCCATTAAAATGAAATGACAGTAGATCTCCTTTTTATTGGACATATTGCACTGCCTGACTTAATGTGGCTCAGAAATGAATCACAGTCTAAATTATGATGAAGAGTCATATTTTTTCCTTTCTTGTAAAAGTTTTCCTTTAATGACATTTTTCTGTATGAAACCAAAATTCTGTGATGCCGGTATGTCCTAGAGGTTAAGCTGATCACCCCCCTGTACAGAGGCTGTAGTCCTCAAGCTGGGGGCCTGGGTTTGATTCCAACATGTGGCCCCTCCCACTACCTCTACTGGTTTCCTGCTCTATCCACTGCCATATCCTCTCAGAATAAAGGCATAAAAGACCAAAAATATAACTTTGAAAAAATAAAAATCGGTTCTATGCAATTCATGATTTCTAAGTTTCAGTTCAGCACTATTAGGATACAGTGAGGGAAAGGGAAAGGAAAGCAGCACATAAATGTATTTCCTTTATGAGGAACTTTACTAAGCTTTTACACATTGTGTTAAGTGTTCAGGCTTCAGATTATAACATAATATAACTTTTTAAGTGCAATAAAATAAAAGAACATATTCCTAAAAATAACAAAATTGATTTAAAATATAGAATCATACTGAATCCAAAATGAACATACACACACATTTTGCGCCACTGTTTACTACACTGGACGTCAAGCTACTGCCTGAAACTGGGTTTTGGGGGGATTAAGACTTTTTGACTCTCCTTTTAGTTTTGTTTTCTGTGGCCCTACAGGCGGCTTTATGTATTTTTCTCCGGCCCCTCATACTCCTCACTGACACACACTCACAAATTCACCGGTAACCACTGTTTGAGCCAGCGACAACCTCCGGCCTTGAGAATTGAATTCAATGAGGAAGTTCTAAAAACTGCTGTTCATGCAGCGTCCACTAGAGGCTGGCTGTAGAAACACAGGAAACCACATACACACCCATTCAAAGAAAACGATCTTTACAGCAGAAATAAACATGTTTACAGCCTGATTCAAAAAACAGTTTAGGTCTGAAGAGCTCCTTTCTCTATCAGCACACACTGTACGGGGGAATTTATCATAACTCTGTATTGTTGAAGATATTAAACTTACGAGTTGTGCCCAAATAAGGGCATGGCTGACTTGATTGACAGGCGGGGACCCTAGTGTGGGGAGCTTTAAGTCTGCACTGAACCATTTCTGTATGCATCTACACAGAACCAAAAGTGCCACAACAGTTTAATACTAATGCCTGTACTTTACAGCCCTGCTATACACTGTGTATGGCCTCTTGTTTGAAATATTATTGAAATGAAAGTTTAAAAATGTATTAAAATGGCATTACCAGGTGTGGTAGGCTCTTCTGAAGTTGTTAAATCACTCTTGATTGTGTGCATAATCATTTTAATCATTAATCATTAATCTTAATCATTTTGCATCATGTGATTGGTGGGGTTCCTATGTTTTTGTCTGATGTAATTTAAATGCCTGTTACGGTTTGCCTTTTTATTTTTGTTTCCTGAATATCTTTGCAGATACCTGTGAATGTTAAAAAGGTAGAACACAATTAATTATTTAACACATTTGCTTCTGCTTGTGTTGTTCCTCTGAACACTTCTGTGACAGCTTATCATTTCAGTTTCCTTTCACTTGGTAGACATTTGCATGGGACATAATGACACCACCTTGTTGTCGTTTTTTCTCTATGTTCATTTTTTTTTCCTTGGCCAAGCTTTGTTTTGCACCTCTTTATTTTGTAAAGTTTGGTGAAGGCATTCAGCACATTGATGAAGAGATGTTTTGAGGTCATCTGATGGTCTACATTGACATTCTTTGCCTTGCAATCCAGTGATGTTAAGCTGCTGTTATAACTCTGTTGCATGAGCTCATAATGTCACATTGTGCATGTAGCCTTCAAAACTATGATCACTTAAGAGTGAGTATGCTTCACGCTGCTTATCTCCTATAACTTGGTTTGCCGCTGCATAGCTGTGTGTGTGTGCTTCTTTCTCTTTGTGACTCACCACCTTCTTCCTCTCCAGTCCTCTTCCCGCTACTCAGCCAAGGTGAGCTTGTTTACAGCAGAAAGTGCAAACTGCATAAAATACAATGACTTGTATGTATACATTATATCCTTTCAAAGGTCATGCATTGTGTGCAGTGTAAGTGTACTGGTCCTCAAACTGCAATATAGAAGACAACAAGGACTCCATGAGTTATATGTAATGTAGAACTAAATAATGATGTTGTATCCATAGAATCTTCATAAGCATGTTTCTGTACTTTAATCTGGAGTGATGGATCATTTTGTAATGTTCTGAAAGTTTATACATTTTGACAGCCAAGGCATGTTAGGTGGATGATATTAATGAATTAATAAGACTTTGGCACTAGGGATGTCCTGATCCTGATCTCAACTATCGGATCACAGCCGATTTGGACGTTTTTTAATTGATCGGTGATCGGCATTTGAGCTGATCATCTCATCTGCTCATTTACGTCTGCTGTCACTAAACACAGTTTGAAGCTGAAGGGGCGAGTGCAATTGAGGGTTGTGAGTTTGCTTCAATGTATAATGAGAAAATAATAAATGGGACATTGATAGAGCTGGGCGATATTGAAAATTATGTTTTCACGATAAAATATTTCATATCAGTCGATAATCGATAATTATCACGATTAATATCAAATCATTATTTCATTTAAATGTAAAGTCAGATTTTTGCTCCTGAGTGAAAGTTGAAGAAAACTGACGGTCTGTTAGTTTGTATCTGGATTTAGTTTTCTGATTAACTTCTTGAATCCATCATATCTGACAGTGCTAAGTAAGATGTGTAAGTTTTCTTGCTTGTCACCAGTTTCAGCTGTTTACATTCACATGTCTTTGAGCCCCACCAACCTCTTACCCTACGACATGATTGGCTGTTCAATGCCGTCTTCTTCTGTTTAATGTTTGGTGGGAACAAGGCTCATTAGCGCCCCCTACCTTTCCTCCAGTGGTTGGTGGGTGTAATTACAGTTTTAAATATATCAAACATTTATTGAACATTTGTTAGATTTATAATGAGGAAAATTATATAAAGATAATTATCGTTATTGAATTATCGCCCAGCCCTAGACGTTGATGTAGAACTCAAGACATGATTTACATTGTACTGTAGAACTCACATGAGCATCGCCAGACACAGCACAGAACACACATCTGCTCTACACACCCTACGGTAACTCTGCAGGGACATGAGGTTCAAAAAGGAGAACACATAAACCAAACACAGGACAGTCTGCTACATTAGCATTAGCAACCTCGTGGCTAGCGGCACCTGCTGTTTTCTATACTGGCTTGTTGCTCCTAAACTAGCACAGCCGGATGTCCTCATTGTGAATCACACACTGTCTCGTGAGAGTTCAGAGCAGCCTGGGATTTAAGCTAGCTGTTATGGGTGCACACCAGTTTCTGGGTCTCATACAGCAGAGCTTGTAAACAGATTATGAGTTTTACAACAATGCTAGCTGGATTAAGTTGAATGGAATGAACACGAGGCATATTTTAGTTATTTTTTAATTATGAATTTTTGTTAAAGGAAAAAAAAAAGTCCAGCTCAACTCTCTTACCTCTTGTGCAACTATTATCTAGGCAAATGCAAGTATTGGATCAGGACTCGGTATCTGCAAATAATAAATATTAAAAAATCGTATCGGGACATCCCTACTTGGCACTATAACATGTTATGGCAGCATCATATGAGTACTGGAGCAGGCTGCAGGTGACCAGACACCAAAACGTTTTTTCATAATTTGTAGTTTTTTGGTTTAGGTTAGAGATATTTGTGTCTAAAATGATTGAGATTTGTTTAAATGAGTCTTGAGAGTCCTAACACAGTGTCTCTATGATCACAATGTGCCAGTGGAATACTCCAGGTCGACTCATGCCTGCCACCTCCCTCCCTTCCCTCTTGATACGTCCATCTGGACGCCCCAGCCTGTCACCCATGGTATGCTCTGTCACATCAGGGTACTTCACCTGTTACCTGACAGTCACAGGAGTGGAGATTTTTTGAGAGTTGGGGATTTTTTTGGTTGGTTGGTTCATGGTTGTTTGATGGATGGCTTACAGGTGAAGGGTTCTACCAGATTAAGGCGATGTATATGGGAATTATAAGGACAAAATCCCTGGTTTGGGACACCAGGTGGTGAAACTTTTAGCCTCTGGAAGATGCATGAAGTTCATCAGTTCATCATAGTATTTTATCAGATTTCAACACAACACAGTAAATGTTCACTGGTGTACTGGGTACATCACAGATGCATGTTCCCTGTTGGTGAAACTGTTGCTTCCATTGTTTTGTTAAGTGACATTCAACTACTTAACAACACCCGTTTTACCTTTTCTACTCTGATCCCTCTGTTTCCTGCATGTCCCAACAGGCATCTCGTGAGAGCCTGTCGTCCTCTGTGCTGGGTGATGTCAGTGAAGCTGGACTGTCATCCCACCAAGGTCCACTGGGAGCTCCTGTTATGCCTCAGCCCAGTGTGTCGCCCTCAGCAGCATCTCAGGGTCCTTCAACTCCGAGCAAGGTGAGGAGCAGACAGTTGGATAAGCCAGTTTACAAATAAAAAGACAAAGATGATTTAAATGAACTTTTGAAATACAGTCTTTCCAACATCACCGTGAATCAACCTTTTCATTATAATGGTGAATCTGTCAAACTTGTCCTGTGTTATTCCTGTTTGTTTTTTTACCAGGTGGAACCTGTCGTTACCAAGCAGGTAGATCTTCTTTAAACTGCATGCTAATATGACATGGCATGAGCTGGCTGATAAATATGAGGGTGCTAAAAATGACCCCTAAACACAACCTCAGAACTTAAAGATAGTTCTGTACTATAAACGATGTGGTGATGGTGCAGGGACACACTGCATGGAATGTCCAACTGCAAATGTGGAATTTCTCTGATTGGTGAAAATGTTTACTCGTATTATCTTGTGTATTTTTTTAAATTGTGGGCGTGTCAAAAATGCAAAGTTTGAATTTTTGTGCTATATAGCTCCTCCTCTTTTCCATATACTTTATTCAAAACCACTCAGAAAGGATCTTCAAACATTTATATATTTTGGGGCTCTCGTAAAAAACCTTGAAAATCTGCTCCATAGCGCCCCCTAACGTCTTTAGATAATCACGTATGCGCATTCATGGCATCAGGACGCACAAAAAATCCTCTCACACCCAAATTTACCTTCAGTTCAATGTCAGAATAGACCCTCTTTACAGAGTCCCTCTTTGAAAAAACCCAGCTTACAGGTTTTCTCCGATCTCACCAGCCTCTCAAATAGGACTCAAAATCCAGTGAAACCTCTTGATCTGCCAAAGGAAGCACCTTCAAATGGCCTTTAGCTTCTCTCCCCTTGTTTTCTCCTTTTCAGGAGGAGGATTCAATGCGAGCCCAGGTCAAGGACCTGGAGGAGAAGCTGGAAACACTGAAGATGAAGAGGACAGAGGACAAGGCCAAACTGAAGGAGCTGGAGAAACACAAAATCCAACTGGAGCAGCTTCAGGAGTGGAAGAACAAAATGCAGGAGCAACAGACTGATTTACAGAAACAACTCAAAGAGGCTAAGAAGGTACAAAGGAAAAAATAAATAAATAAATATTCATTCGTCAAAATAGACACACTCATTTTCACCTGGTCTAACACTGCGGTGGGCTGCAACGATACTGTCTGTTAGTTACATTCTTACTAAACACAACCAGGCCCCTCCAGGAAGTCAGGTTTGTAAAAGACATGTTTGTGGAGTGCCAGTGTCCAAGTTCAAGAGGTCACACTAAGGCAGAGACATTCATTTATTTTCACTTAACTGCCCCCAGTAGGCCTGGATCTAGTTTACTTCTAAGTTTGTTGTGTTCATTTTCAATACTGGGGTAGGCTATTAGTAATATCTGTGGCTCTCCATCTTGGAAGTCTGATAATTTTAAAAGAAGGTAGGTTTGGAGATCCCTGCACTGTATGTGCTGTAGATTTTAACCGACAGTTCCTGATATTTCACAGACATATACATTCAGAGAAGCCGCCCAGCTGTCATCATGATGGTCTTGAGTTTTATTTTCACCTTGTAGGAAGCCCGTGAGGCACACGAGGCTAAGGATCGTTACATGGAAGAGATGTCCGACACAGCAGACGCCATTGAGATGGCTACACTGGACAAAGAGATGGCAGAAGAGCGTGCAGAGTCACTGCAGGTGGAGGTGGACACATTGAAGGAGAAAGTTGAGGAGCTTTCCATGGACCTGGAGATCCTTAGACACGAGATTTCAGAAAAAGGTCCACTCTTAAATTCAATAAATGCCCTCATCATTTACGTCTGTAGCACTCTGAATTTCCTTTCATCCTTTTCACTGCTTTCCCTCACCATGTGGTGTTTGTTCTGTCATGCAGGCTCAGATGGAGCTGCCTCAAGTTACCACGTCAAACAGCTCGAGGAGCAGAATTCTCGACTCAAAGAGGCCTTGGTTCGGTCAGTTAAATATCTGAAAGTTTCAATTTGATTTGGCTTCTGAAGCTTAAGTACAGCCAACATTTTGGTTTGTTTAATGTGATTTCTTACTCTGAAACTATCCCTCAGGATGCGTGACCTGTCTTCTTCAGAGAAGCAGGAACACGTCAAGCTGCAGAAGCAGTCGGAGAAGAAAAACTCTGAGCTGGAGATTCTGAGGACTCAAAAGGAAAAACTGCAGGAAGAGGTCAAGCAGGCGGAGTCCACTATCGATGAGCTGAAGGAACAGGTAAAGTCAGACGGATATATGGGTCTCTGATGCTGCTTCTTGGATATCACAATAAAGTAAACAGAAAAGAAAAGAAGCCAAATACTGGCAGATCAGACTTGGGCCTAGGTTTTGAGTATTAACGTTAAGACGGTGCAAGGCACTGAATTATATTTGTTTATCAGCTCAGAAAATACTAACTTATCAAGGTTAGAGCTCCTGAAATGTTCTAGAAATTTCATGTCTAAAATAAGCTTAGTTTATCACCATTGGGGCCACTTTAAGGAGGGTGTATGACACAGAGTAGTGCTGTGAAAATAGAATACTTATAGTTGAGTGTGTGTGTGTGTGTGTGTGTGTGTGTGTGTGTGTGTGTGTGTGTGTGTGTGTGTGTGTGTGTGTGTGTGTGTGTGTGTGTGTGTGTGTGTGTGTGTGTGTGTGTGTGTGTGTGTGTGTGGTGTGTGTGTGTGTGTGTGGTGTGTGTGTGTGTGTGTGTGTGTGTGTGTGTGTGTGTGTGTGTGTGTGTTCTGAAACCAGGTGGATGCTGCCCTGGGGTCAGAGGAGATGGTTGAAACCCTGACTGAGAGGAACCTTGACCTGGAGGAGAAAGTCAGAGAGCTGAGAGAAACCGTCACTGATCTGGTCTGCATACATGATTTCTAATCGCACTTTCATGGACTTATTCCATCACTGTGGTAAAAGGAACCAAAACATTCAAATAAAGACAAACATAAGATACAAGTACCCCTATGTGCTGAGTCGCGTTACATCTGCCCCCCCGACATGTTCCCATTTTAGTCTGCACGTCCGGTGGCAGGGCACGCACCGTCAGACGGAGCAAACCCGTGGCGCTGAAGGAACGCGGCGCACATGGTCTCTGTTTAGATTGGGGGTTACTGCTGCAGACAATCAGGGTAGAACTGTCCAAACTGTCCTGACTAGTTTCTCAACAAACTGTTGAGCCATCACGTTCTAACTCAGAGTTGTGAAAACAGGAGGCCATAAACGAGATGAATGATGAACTCCAGGAGAACGCCCGAGAAACAGAAATGGAAATCAGGGAGCAGTTGGACCTGAGTTCAGCAAAGGTCAGAGAGGCTGACAAAAGAGTGGAGGCTGCGCAGGAGACTGTTGCTGATTACCAGCAGACCATAAACAAATACAGGGATCTCACCACCAGGCTCCAGGTGAGTGAAGGGGAGGGTAACATGCATTCTAAAGTAGTAGTGGCAGAGCATAGGATGCACTGGTTGAGGTGGAGCCTACACAGTCTGTCTTTTCCCTTATTCACCAGGACGCCAACAGAGAGCTGATCAGCCAGCAGAATACAAACGCTGAACAAGTTCAACAACCTCCTGCTGAGCTGTTTGATTTCAAGATCAAGTTTGCAGAGACCAAGGCCCATGCCAAGGTAGGAAACGTTTATTTGTGATCTATTCTGGGTTCTGAAGTGTACTAGTGTTTCTTTGTTGAGAACATGTCCGTGTCTCTGTCACTAGGCCATTGAGATGGAGCTGAGGAAAATGGAAGTTGCTCAGTCCAACAGACAGGTGTCTCTACTCACCTCTTTCATGCCGGACTCCTTCCTCCGTCATGGTGGAGATCACGACTGCATTCTGGTCCTTCTGCTCATTCCCAGGCTCATCTGTAAGGTATGAAGCTGTGTGTGTGGTAGAGTAGGACAGAAGGGTACAGCATCCTCTTTGAGTTTGTGTTTTTAGAATGAATGCATTAATCTGTGCATGTGTTTGTGAATTTCTAGGCTGATCTTATCAGTAAACAAGCCCAGGAAAAGTTCGACCTGAATGGGAACATGGCTCAAGGGTCTGGACTTAGGGGGCCTCCTGGAGAACAGCGCAGTTTTGCCTCAGGACTGGTGTACTCGCTGAGCTTGCTGCAAGCCACTCTCCACAAATATGAACAGTAAGCACTGAAGATCATCTCAGGTTTTTATAGAAATGTCACATGATGTGTTGCCTAATTTTGTATACTTAATTTCGTGATGCATTGGTCTTGTCTATTCTTCTACCTTGTCCCCGGCTGTGGTTCCAGGGCTATGACTAACTGCAGTGTGGAGGTTTTCAAACGTATGGGTACGCTCTACACCGAAATGAGCTTCCATGAGCGCTCGCTGGATTATTTCATTGACCTGCTGCATAAAGATCAGCTTGATGAGACCGTGCAGGTTGAACCTCTGACAAAGGCAATCAAGTACTATCAGGTAACAAAGCAACTTTGAAACACACCATCAAGCCAAGTTATGGATTTTCAGTGTACCTTAAAAAAGATAATCAATCTTTATTTGTATAGCGCCAAATCACAACAAACGTTCTCCTCAGACTCTTTCCAAACAGAGCAGGTCTAGACTGTACTCTATGTTCTATTATGAACAAAGACCCAACATCAAGACAGGATAAGATCCAGTCCCATCTTATAGACAGGACTCAGTCTGATCTCATCTTAATCCACCATGAACAGAGCACTTTGCAGCATTTAGCAAGTTACAGTGGCAAGGACAAACTTCCTTTAACAGGCAGAAACCTCCAGCAGAACCAGACTCATGTTAGACACACATCTGCTGAGACCGAGTTGGTGTTGGAGAGAGGGATAGAGGAGAATAAGAGAGAGAGAGATGATAGTGATGACACATAGTCCGACTAATATACAATTATTGTCTGTGAGTGGCTTTGGTTGAAGGCATGAGGAAAGCCTGGAACTGTTTCGGATACGTTAAATCTAACTTAGTTCTGCTGGTTTTCCCAAAGACCCTACCCCAGCTTTAATTCAAGATCTGTCCATATTTCTGATCTGTATTGAAGACTGTTATTTAATGGTATGAGTTGGGCCCAGTACATCTTCAGTCAAGTATGAAGTTATGTTAACTCTTTAAATTCAAACTGAATACCATATTTTCTTGAGCATAACATTTCTCTTTGTTTTGACCTTCAGCAACTGTATGGGGTCCATCTGGCAGATCACCCTGAAGACTGCACCGTGCAGCTGGCTGACCACATAAGAGTATTCCATCTTGTTTTACTGTTCATTTCTTCTGTTACAAAGACTTTTACTTCTTCTCCTCTGGCACAGAGTCAGTACAAAACTTTATTTCCGATTTTTTTCTGCAAACAAGTAGCATACTCATTTTTTTTACTGTTTTATTTGACAGACAAAAGACAAATGGCACAACAGGCACAGATTTCAAATTTCAAAACATTCCAATAAGTACTTTTGTGTGTGTGTGTGTGTGTGTGTGTGTGTGTGTGTGTGTGTGTGTGTGTGTGTGTGGTGTGTGTGTGTGTGTGTGTGTGTGTGTGTGTGTGTGTGTGTGTGAAGCAGAGAAAAAACGTCTAGACACTTCCCTGGCGGTGGAGTTTAATGGTTAGAGAATACATAAAAAAATAAGAAACTCAAGTAAAATTTAAATAAATATCAAATCAATTAATATAATCCTTTAAAAATAAAGATAATAATTATAGTTAATAATAGAATTACTACCAATGATTATTATAAATTAATATTACAAATATTATATTATACTATTTGTTGTTATTATAAAGTGATATAATAATAATAATAATAATAATAATTTTTACAGTAATAGTATTTAAAAAATAAAGGTAAAAAAAGAATAATAAGTAAGTTAATAAACAAATAAATACACAACAGTATATATATAAATATATATAAAAAGAATAATAATGATAATACAAATGATAATGAAAAATACATTTAAAAACTCTAAATCATTGGCACATGTATTTGCATTATAATCATTATCAAGGGCTGGGGAAGTGGTCTGTTTAACATGAATTTGGCACATTTTAATCTCAGAAAATGTATTATCTGTAAAAGGAACTGGGAAAGGCAGTTAAAGTTAAATCAGGATGTAGCAGAGACATTTTTCTAATGTTAAATATTCTACCTCCAGTTTACCCAGAGCGCCCTGGACTGCATGGGAGTGGAGGCAGCTCGTCTGCGATCGTTCCTGACAGCAGGTCAGGAGAGCTCTGGCTTCAGTGTTCTTCTGAAAGACCTGGACACGTCCTGCTCTGACGTTAAACAGTTCTGCAAAAAGATCCGCCGTCGCATGCCTGGGACAGATGTAGTGGGAGTACCCGCAGCATTAAACTTTGGACCACAGGTATGACTCCACACAAATGTCCTTTGTTCTCTCCATTACATACATGTCTGTGCTCTTCATGATTTACTGACACTAATGCACACACAAGATGATCTGATGTACAAATGTGATTGATGTACTGTGTGTTGTGTTATAGGTGTCGGAGGCTCTGACAGAGTGCAGGCGCCAGCAGACCCGAGTGGTGGCTGTGCTGCAGGAGGTGGCAGCAGCAGGAGCTCAGATGATTGCTCCGCTAGCAGAACAGGAGGGGCTTAACGCTCTGAAAATGGAAGATATCGCCTGCAGAGCCGTGGAACAGGTCGGTCCGCTGTTCATAAACCAGTATCCATACACACATTAACTTTGGTAAACATTTGAGCACAGGACGTAAAGCTAGACTAATCTACTCTTTTCTTATCCCAGGTGTACGGCGCTCATGGTGTCAATGGTCTAGACTCTCTCCGTCAGTCATGCAGTTCTGTCATTACTACCATGAACAAGATGGCCACTGCCATGCAGGAAGGAGAGTATGATGCTGACAGGCTACCAAGCAAGGTACTTATACACACCACGCCCTTTTGATGATAGAATAATAATCAAGCGTATTTCTGCTAATGGTCCCTTCCTCCTTGTTTTCTGTCACATCCTCAGACTCCTCCAGTGGAGGTCCGAGCATCCATGGTCAGGGCGGAGATGACGGACGCTGAGGGTCTAGGAGTGAAATTAGAAGATAGAGAAACTGTTATCAAGGAGGTGAAGAGGTCCCTCAAAATCAAGGTAACGCATTTGATATGAGTCACTTAAACCTTTTGTAATGCCACAAGTCATAAACAACAGGTGTAACTTTGTGTCTGTTATTCTCTGACCCAGGGAGAGGAACTGAGCGAGGCCAATGTGCGACTGAGTCTGTTAGAGAAGAAACTGGACACCTCCACCAAAGACGCGGATGAACGGGTGGAGAAAATCCAGACCAAACTGGACGAGAACCTCACCCTGCTGAAGAAGAAAGAAAAGTAACTATTGAAGAAAGGAAATCATTCTTTGTCCTTTTTCATTGCTGCTTGCTGACCTTCCTTTCTCCCCTTCCTCAGGGAGTTCGAGGAGACGATGGATGCTCTTCAGGCCGATATCGACCAGTTGGAGGCAGAGAAGGCGGAGCTGAAACTACGCATGAATAATCAATCTAAGATGACCATTGAAGGGCTTAGAGGCTCACCATCCTCTGGGATTGCCTCCATTGTTCAGGGTTCTGCAGGAGGTAACCGCTCTCTTGTTATTTGTGTTAAATAAAGGGTTCGGTGTTTTCTCAACTAGCCTGTGAGATGAAATATATAGACCCCTTTAGTGTCTGTAAACAGTTACAGTTATCATGGCAGCGGACGTACTGCAGAGCACAAGAGTTTGCCACTTTGACGAACAGTAGACGACCAGCTCCGTGTGAAATCAGTGAGTGTATAGAAGACATCAACAAGTGGGCAGATGTTTAGTGACAGACGTCTTTAATGGAGAAACCAGCGTGAACCCCAGAGAGAGATTACACACACAAGTCAGTCCATGCCTGAGACCACATCATCTGTGGACATGCAGACCGTCAAATATCAAGACTGAAACTGTGTCTAGGAATAAGGAATCCTCCCACGCCAAAGACAAGCTCACAAAAGCACTACATATGAGACCTGGGTCATAAAAGACTGCTACGTATGAGACCTGGATCATAAAAGACCGCTACGTATGAGACCTGGGTCATAAAAGACCGCTACGTATGAGACATGGGTCATAAAAGACCGCTACGTATGAGACATGGGTCATAAAAGACCACTACGTCTGAGACATGGGTCTTAAAAGACTGCTAAGTCTGAGACCTGGATCATGGAAGACCGCTACGTCTGAGACCTGGATCATAATAAACGAGCCAGAACACTAAGTCCAGACAGTGACGTGCACCGGTGTGGGTCAGAGTAATAATGATTCTGTGTTTTTTAACAGCTATCAGCTACAGACGCGGCTGGTGTTCCAGTGACAAGTGTGACCCTGTGAACTGGTGACTGTCAGCAGAGTGTGCCTCTCACAAATGCTCTTAATGAAACACACATCTGATGAGTTTATTTTATATTACAATATGAAATAATCTAGGAAGCAGTCATGAGGACTCTTCATGTTTCAACGGCTGCTGTAATCATAAAAATCTCTGACACGTCCAGTTTAATGTCACGAGTTAGCACGGTCACTCTTAACACCAAAGCACTGGTTGCTCTGAAACGGTCGTAATCCTGTCTGACTTCTAGAGAGCTCGAGCCTGAGGTGGAGGATCGATTCTGACAACCGACCACAGAACAGCCCGACACTTTGATGCTGCAGACAGTTTAAACTCAGTGTTTAAAGCTTGCTAACTCGTCTGATGAATGCAGCTAAACGCCGCTTTCATCGGCACAAACCTTTCACACCCACCTCTTCGATGGCATAGGCTGTAAAGGGGTCTATTATATGTATATTTGCATGTTTTAAGTGACCAAAGTCGTAGAAGTATCTGTTATCTGACACCAGTAGGATTTGAGGAATTACAAAAATAGACAGGGGAGGCATAGGTCATTTAGTGATGAACGATCTGTCCTTACTATTCCCCCTTTCTCTTCTCAGCTGGTTTCCCCCAGTCCCTGGTGGGACCAGTCGAGGTGGTGGACTCTCCTCTCCTCAGGCAGCAGGTTGAGGCCCAGAGACTGGGTATTAAACAGCTGAAGAATGAAAACAACAGACTGAAGGTACACCGCTGTTGGTTTAATTATGTTGTGGCGTTATGCTAGTTGTCCGAACCCATTACTGACCTACCTTGTCTTTCAGGCTGAAAAGATGAGAGCCCAGCTGGCCTCCCTGCCTCCACTCTGCCCTCCCAAACTACCACAGCTGTCCAAAGAGAGCTCCATGCCACCAGACGGACTGAACACAGGCATCTACCGCAGGACTGACCAACTGCTGGCAACACTTCTCAAGCTCTGTGCAGAAGTCAAAGTGGTCGACGTCACCGGAAAAACATCAAGTATGTTGAGTTCTCCGTTTTTAGACTTTGCTCTTTCTCTTGTCATTGCTGTCCTCACCGGAGTACGGCTTTTCTGTAAATATGTTTTACTTTTTAACATTTTACAGGGTATGTGGAGGAATGTACCAAAACATACAGAAAACACACAACATCCCCTTAAAAGAGGCAGATTAATAAAACAACACAGAAAACATAAAATAAAACAATGTTGATAAAAATGATGAGAAGTTTTACACTGAAAGTAGTATAAAGTCAAAATAAATAAGAGTAATGTTTAAATTATCAAAGTACATTTCAAATAATTCCTGATAAAACCTTACAGAAAATCAAGTTACTTAAAAATAAATAACAATAAAAATAATAATAATGGTTTAAAATAAAATACAGCAAAAAAATATAAAAATACTGACGCATTGAATTTGTCATACATTTCTCACAACATATATACAGGAATGTCTCAGAAAATTAGAATATTGTGATAAACTTCTTTATTTTCTGTAATGCAATTAAAAAAACAAAAATGTCATACATTCTGGATTCATTACAAATCAACTGAAATATTGCAAGCCTTTTATTATTTTAATATTGCTGATTATGGCATACAGCTTAAGAAAACTCAAATATTCCTATCTCAAAATATTAGAATATCATGAAAAAGTATACTAGTAGGCTATTCAACTAATCACTTGAATCGTCTAATTAACTCGAAACACCTGCAAGGGTTTCCTGAGCCTTGAAAAACACTCAGCTTGGTTCAGTAAACTAAATCACAAGTATGGGGAAGACTACTGATCTGACTGCTGTCCAGAGGACCATCATTGTCACCCTCCATCAGGAGGGTAAGACACAAAAAGAAATTTCTCAAAGAGCAGGCTGTTCACAGAGTGCAGTTTCAAAGCACATTCACAAAAAGTCTGTTGGAAGGGGAAAATGTGGCAGGAAACGCTGCACAACCAAGAGAGATGACCGCAGCCTTAACAGCATTGTGAAGAAGAGCCGCTTCCAGAATTTGGGGGATCTTCAAAGACAGTGGACTGAAGCTGGAGTCCAGGTATCAAAAGCCACTGTTCACAGACGTGTCCGGGAAATGGGCTACAATAGCCGTATTCCCATGGTCAAGCCACTTCTGAACTCAAGACAACGGAAGAAGCGTCTGACTTGGGCTATGGAAAAGAAGCACTGGACAGTTGCAGAGTGGTCCAAAGTCCTCTTTTCAGATGAAAGCAAGTTTTGTATTTCATTTGGAAGTCAAGGCGCCAGAGTCTGGAGAAAGGCTGGAGAGGAGCAAAATCCAAGTTGCTTGAAATCCAGTGTGAAGTTCCCACAGTCAGCGATGGTTTGGGGAGCCATGTCAGCTGCTGGTGTTGGTCCACTGTGTTTCATCAAGTCCAGAGTAAATGCAGCTGTGTACCAAGAGATTTTAGAGCACTACATGCTTCCGTCTGCAGAAAAGCTCTATGGAGATGATGAATTCATTTTCCAGCATGATCTGGCACCTGCCCACAGTGCCAAAACCACCAGTAACTGGTGTACTGACCATGGCATTACTGTCCTCGATTGGCCTGCCAATTCCCCTGACCTGAACCCCATTGAGAATTTGTGGGGTATTTTGAAGAAGAAGCTCAAAGACACCAGACCCAACAATGCAAATGAGCTAAAGGCCGCTATTGAAGCATCCTGGGCATCCATAACACCTCAGCAATGCCACAGGCTGATTGCCTCCATGCCACGCCGCATTGATGCAGTAATCCGTGCAAAAGGATTCCCAACCAAGTACTGAGTGCATTAATGGACATTTTCAAATGTTTGATTTTGTTTTGCTGTTATACTTTTTTTTTACTTGGTCTGAGGAAATATTCTAATATTTTGAGATAGGAATATTTGAGTTTTCTTAAGCTGTATGCCATAATCAGCAATATTAAAATAATAAAAGGCTTGCAATATTTCAGTTGATTTGTAATGAATCCAGAATGTATGACATTTTTGTTTTTTTTAATTGCATTACAGAAAATAAAGAAGTTTATCACAATATTCTAATTTTCTGAGACAGTCCTGTATATTACATGCCGTTTGCATCATCGCCCCACAATTCCAGCACTTCTCTAATCTCTACATTTTTGATAAAATTCAAAAATGTATCCCAGATATTAACAAACTCAGAAGCCCTCTTCCTCACAACATACTACTTTCCCATGAACTAAAAGGTTCCTGTGCCCCCATTGTCGTCTGCGTTTTCGACCGTGGGCTGAAGTCCTGGGTAGATTGTGCAAATCCGGCCAGTGACGTATGCTGGCGCTGTTTTAGATGGTGCTATATTTCATCACAGATGGATTCACTGAATCAACACGTGAGAGGAGATAAGCGCGAGTAGCAAAGACGTTTCAACACGCCTTTAAAATCCTTTTGAACTCAAAAAGCCGTGATCGCAGAGATCGGGCGGTGTTTTGGTTTAAACAGCGACCCTGTTAACTGGAGACTTTCAGCCGGATGCATCCCTCATAAACGTCTTTAGACGATCATTAAATATCTGATGAGGATATTTTGAAATCTTAATAAAAACTAAACTAGTTTGCATTCCCTCTCTGTGTTTCAACAGCTGTGTAAACTCCACAAACACTGACACGTTCAGCTGAAGGTCTCCAGTTTACAGGGTCACTTTTAAAACCATAACACCGGGAGAGACGCATTCATGGTAGGCTGAGAGAAGACTACTGTTACAAGCTGCTAAATCAAGAGAATCACATCTTTTGAAAAGTACGCACACATACAAAAAAGATAGAACAAATAAAAACTAATGAAAGAAAGAGAAATCAAGTGAATCACAGCTTCTTAACTACCCCTGAACTAAATTCAGATCCTGGTTCCTCCGGTTGAAACGATGCAGTTCAGGGGTAAAATTCCTGCGGTTGAAAAACGCCTCTTTGTACGTTTATAAAGAGCCAAACATGCTGTTAATTCTTTCAACCAGCGACCAAGAGAGAGGCAACACACATTCTTTAAATATAATGCAATAAAACGCCTCGTCTGTCACAAACAAACGTCCACCATCATGTTCTCTCTTTCAGGCAGAGAACAGTTCTCTGGAAACAAACAAACAAACATGTTTTAGGATTTAGAGTGATAGGTGTTGGATTAATCTGAGAAACAAAGCTAACCACTGACCTCCAGAATCTTTGAACCTCTGCACATTCTCAAAGGAAGTGATATAAGGAGCCTGGATACGCCTTGCATTTGAAACAAAGGTCAGGGATATTAGGGTGCAACTTATTCAAGTTTACAGGAGTGATGTCTGTTCTCATAACCCAATTATATTGTATTAGTCTCAGACAGGTACTGATGGTAGGGCTGGGTGATAAAACAATACAATAATTATCATGATATCATTTTTCACAATATAAGATGTATAAATGTTCAATAGAAATTTGAGACATTTTAACCTGTAGTTACATCCCTCAACTGCTGGAAAGGGAGGAACACTAATGCACCTTAAACACAAAAACCCTGCAAAAAAAATTAATTATTAAATAATAAATTATGCAAATAACCCCAACCTGAGAAAAAAAGAATTGACAAACCTAAACTCCACAAAAATAAATCTGATCTCACTCTAAAGACCTGCTTCCTGTTAGCACCGTCAGAAAGGATGGATTCAAAAAGATTAGCAGAGAACTAGATCCAGACATGAGCTAACAAACCATCTGGTTTCTTCAAGTCTCACTCAGGAGCAAAAACCTGCCTTTAATTTACATAATGAATTTACATTTGATATTTATCGTGATAATTATCAATATCGACTCATGTGAAAAATGTTATCCTGATAACATCTTTTTCCCATATCGCCCAGCTCTAATTGATGGTTTGAGTTGGTGCCTTTTTGCACACTGTGCAGTGGATTCAAGAGGGACAAGAGGACACTTTAGTTGATGAATTGGGGTAGTCACTTATTTCACTGTTATCTTTATGATTTTCAAGCATTAAATTCTATAACTCGGTGACCTGTCCTTTACTTAAGCAGATATTTTTTCCACCTGAGTTCAGCTGTTCAGTTCTTTTCTTTCTCCTTCCAGTCAGTGCCAGTGCCCAGCTGCTGGAGCAGACTGCTCGTCTACAGAACCTCAGTGATGCCCTGGTTAAACTCAAGGTGAGACCGTCTTTATCAAAATGGCTGTCTTTCTATTCAAACTATCTGTCTGCAATTCACAACCAAACATTGGGACACTACTGTTTCAGGGAGAGGTCGCCGAACATGTGGTCTCATACCAGCCTGGTGCAAAAGCTTCCTCTGACTTTGCCACCTTTCCAGTCTCGTCCTTTGTTAAGGTAAAACCATCAGTACACAGAGCACCAGTTCTTTTCTGTCTTTGTTCTAGTGAGTTCAATGGTTAATAAATCACGTCTACGTTTTCCGTTGTTTGCCAGGCCAAGGAAGAAAAGCAGGGAGGAACAGTGTTTGTTGGTCGTGTTGCTATCCCCTGCGTCCGTGGACAGGAGCAAGTCCACCAGCTGGTCCTGTCTCAGCAGCAGCTGCAGAGAGTGCACGGCCTGTTGATGGCCTGAGACCACAAACCTTTGGAGCAAAGCCATGATCGACCACACACAAGAAGAAAAGCTTTCCTTCCTTTTTATTCCAGCTTCCACTTCAACACTCTTCAGTATCTATATCTATCAATTTCTCTTTGTACTTGTCTCAAGAAACTGTTTCTAATATTTGCAATGTTTCTACTTTGACACTATTAAACCTGAAGCACCTGTTGACTAATCAATCAATCTTTATCTGTATCGCACCAAATCACAACAAACATTACCTCAAGACTCTTTCCAAACAGAGCAGGTCTAGACTGTACTCTATGTTCTATTATTAACTAAGACCCAACACCAAGACAGGATAAGATCCAGTCCCATCTTACAGACAGGACTCAGTCTGATCTCATCTTAATCCACCATGAGCTGAGCACTTTGCAGCATTTAGCAAGTTACAGTGGCAAGGACAAACTTCCTTTAACAGGCAGAAACCTCCAGCAGGACCAGACTCATGTTAGACACACATCTGCTGAGACCGTGTTGGAGAGAGGGATAGAAGGAGAGGTGATAGTGGTGAGACAGATAGTAGTAGTTGTAGTAGCTGGAGTCTGGCACGTCCACAGCAGCAGAGATCCAGAGGAACCTACGGGACAAGGGAGCTCAGGGACTCCAGAAAGGTCTATGGTTAGTAACTTATACAGGACAGGAAGAGTTAAAGTAAGTGATGGGAGGAGGGTAGGATCCGAGAATTGGCTCTTGAAGGTTTAGTTAAACTTGTATTTGTCCCCTGAATGTCATATCATGAAGGCATCATGTTTTAACTGAGAACAGTGTGTGTTCTGGATTAGCACCTGAATGGTGTAAAAAGGGAAAGCTGGGCGTTTGTCCTTTATTATTCACTTCTGGTATTTGTTGTAAGAAGACAAAAGCAATCAAATCACTGAAGAACTAGTCTCTATATTAAGTGCACAGCACATGAGGGACATAATGTTCGGTGCATTTTACTTAGACTTAGACTTGTACTTGCATTACTTTCTGACCACTCAAAGTTCATACACACTCACACACCACTAACCAACAGCGGAGCAATGTGGGGTTCAGGTTCAAGGACACTTAGGCATGTGACTGCAGGAGCGGCGATCTAGGATCGAACCGCCAACCTTCAGATTGATAAACGAACGACTCGAGCTACTAACAAATAGCTGCTGCCCGTCTACGGCAGAGACTCAGAGGAACCTATGAGACAAGGGAGCTCAGGGACTCCAGGGAGGTCTATGGTATACAAATTTTCAAACACATCAAAGGTTTTTCAGAGAATGAACAATAAGTTCCTGTTTTATTGTGAGAGGTCTTAGTTTGAGGAGCTGGCAGGGACACCTTGTGACAAAAAGTCAAACAATGAGGCTTCATTATGGTGTGAAGGCCTGGCTGACCACATTTCACCTGAGTCACAGCTAATGCACATGACTTACCCACGCTAACCTGTGTGTCTGTGTTTTTAATCAGAGCACAGCTTTGTGTATAAGTGTGGAAGCTAGAGTGAGTGAGAGTGAAAGAGGATGTGACGTCTGTGTGTGAAGTGAGAGTTGAGAAAGAGAGTTCGCTGCAAGAATTAGTGTGTTTATGACATCTGTTAGTGCCATCTTTGAACACTCATAAAGCCACAACTACATGAGACCAAGCCGGACTCGTGTCCACTGCTTACCACTGGCTGCATAGAAGTTGAAGTGTACGGGGTTAGCCTTGAAGTTGGACCAACTTCATCCCTGGAGCAGACCCGCAAGTCTCCCCTGTGCTTCCTGACTATGGTCTGGAAGCTGAAGCAGTAAACGGTTAACACACTGATATCATTGAAGGCTTGCATTCAGGAAAAAGGGTTCAAACCCACTTGAAACTTACCTTGCCTCAGCCATTAGATTTATTATGATGTGTTTCATTAGGTTGGACAAGCTCACCATGTCCATGCCAGAGGCGGCTCTTCCTTGGGTGCACAGGGGACACCGCTGACCCCCCAAAGTGTTTTACTGGTTTTTTTGTTTTAAACCCACAACGCCTACTCTGCTGCTTCTGGGATACTTCTTAATGAATATCTTCTGTTGGAATTCTGTTTACTCTCTGAGCCATTACTAGCTGTGCTAACCACGAGCATAGTATAGCTTTCAGGACAGTAAGTCAGCTGCTCATGACTATCACTGTGCGTTGGTCATCCAACTTCATCCCAGAGCTTAATAACACAACAGAAGAAGAAGACAACATGTCATGTCTGATGAGGAATCCTGCTCAGCTGGACATCAGCCAGCCAATACAGGTGATTTATAGTCACCCTATGTAAAGGAGAATAACTTACATTTTTAATAAACTGTGTTTTCTCTGAAGAAAATTGAAACTTTTAAACTTGAGTCAAACTTCAGCTTTGTGTTGGTGGCGCCCTCCTGTGGACAAAGTGAAACCAGAGGACTCTGAGTCCACTGCTATGAGGTAATTCAAGAGGCTTGTTACAAGGACATCAGGGTAAATCTACCAACAATGATAGCAGCTGAGATACTCATTGGACCAGGGGTTCACAAAGTGTGGGTCCGGACCCCCTGGGGGTTCGCAAGACACAACTGGGGGGCCGTGAGATGTCTTCCAGAATGTTTATTTTTTTAAGTTATCTAAAAATAGTACATTTTACCCATTATAGTTAAAATATGGACAAAAATAGTAGCTAACCTTGAAATAAAACCTTGAAAATATAAAATGTAATGAGTGTTCTGTCTTTCTTTTCTCCAGATGACTCCTAAGTTTAGGGTTAGTGAACAGTTAATTATCAAAAGCATCAGTAGCAGCAGGTTAGTTCATAACAGCACAGGAAACACAGACACATGATCATATAGGTAGGGTCATTTTCTGCAGACCAGCTACATTAAATCACTTTGAGGGACAGTGGGGTCCTGAGTCTTTGGCACCTATATTTTGGGGGCGTGGGCTGAAAAGTTTGGTAACCCCTGCTAAATGACATTGTAACATTAGACGACCACCAGGACTGTTAACTGTTCACCATAGTGAGGGATAATCTTCCTGCTGAAACACAAAGTCCTTATGCTGAAGCAAATAAACATTTGAAGGCTGCATTCAGCCAGAAGGATGTGATTGCATCGCTTGAGCAAGCATGAATCCTCCCTGGCAAGCTATGGAGTTGTAATGGTGTAGATTTATGCAGGGTTCTGAAAGAACCTCTCCCTGATTTTCAACAGTGTTAATTTTAGCAGCTATTTTTTAATGTAGTCTCAGTCTTGATCTTTAGACAAGTTGTAGTCACATTAAATATTAAACAGACGTCGGCTGGATGTGGCTGACGCACATCGTGGTTAAAAATGATCAATAAAAATGAGAAAGATGCATGGAGGTGGAGGGAGCTGGTTCACACAGCACACCTGCTGCAGGCTGAAGAAGCTAACACTGCGCCCCTCGACTAAGTACCTCAGCCTGTTACAGGACCACGTAGCTTGTATTTCAACCAAGCTGCAACCTCCGGTCCTAAAGTATGAAGCCCATGTGGAAGTGCTAAAAACTGCAGTTCATGGAGTGTCCACTAGAGGCTGGCTGCAGAAACACCATAAACCACATACACACCCATTCAAAGAGACGATCTTTACAGCAGAAATAAACATGTTTACAGCCTGGTTCAAAAAACAGTGTAGGGTTTTTTTTAGGCTCATTTCTCTATCAGCACACTCTGTGCCCCCCCCCCCCCCCCCCCCCCCCCCCCCCCCACAGAGTGTGCTGATAGAGAAAGGGGGAGAATTGATCATAACTCTGTATTTTTGAAGAAGTATTTTTGAGTTGATTGACAGGCGGGAACACTGTAGCTGTTAGCGAGGAAGCTAAAGGCCCGCCTCTTTACCTCACACCAGCTTAGACAAAGTTTGGTTGAGTTCAACATGTCAATATGGCACCTGCCAACGATCGGCTTCAAAACAGCGCTCAGAAACAGATGAGTGACGTCACGGAGACTACGTCCATTTATCATACAGTCTATGGAAAATATGGAAGTGAATGGCCGACGGTCCACCAATAACGTTTTCGCTTTGTTACCAGAAACAGTGATATATTGTAGCTCGTCATCATCTTGGTTAAAATACCCCCAGAGTTACTTTAATATTTAGAATTTTATTTCAGTAAGTAATAACTAAACTAATTAATCAAAGATACAACTTGATTTCAAAACAGGAATGCTACTCTCGTATTTCGTCTCTTATTCTAACTATTGTGTTGCACTGATCATGACATTCAGCCTCTCATTGTTCACGTGTATTCTAGAATCCAAATTCCCTTTTGGCTCAGATTATATATACAGTATACGCCCAAAACACTCCTCTGTCAGTAAGTTGTCCGTGGTTAGTTTGTTAAACTCTGAAGATATGTTCAGGAGCTGACAACACGTTCCTCTACATGATTGAGGAGTGACTGCTTTTTCTTTTGGTTCTTTTGGATCTGAAGAGTGGACTGGATTTAAGGAAGGATCACATCTTCATCACAAGTCATATTGAACAGGACACTGTTTTAATGCATAGAGTTACTCCTTTTTCAGATGAATGTTGTTTCATGCTTCACAGTTCTATCTGATGTTTTAATTAGAAGTCACTATCATAATCATAATCGATCACTTGGATTTCCTGATTTTTCTTCTCCTCCTCTCTCTTCTGCTCCTCGTCTAGTTCCTCTCCATCAGTCGTGTCTTCAGTCTCCTTTGTTTTACAGAACTCGTGGTATATCCCAGTCAGAGTCTTTGCTGCTTCCAGAGATACTCTTAGATTCCCGATCACCTCTGTTTCTTCATCCACGCTCACAACTGGGGAAACAGAAGACACAGAGGCAGCCAGACCGTCAGACATGTTCACAGATACATTGATGGAGGGTGTAGGATCGTTCTCCACAGACTACATCTGAAGGAGGGCAGAGAAACTTTCCCAAGCACTTTACTCACTGAGCCACTAATACATACAGTATCTTTAACTTGTCTTTACAACATGGTCAGGTGCCTGAGGTCTGGAAAGCCACATGTGTTACTCCAGTATTAAAAGCCCAAATAACTACAGACCCATATCCAAACTCTCAGTGCTAGCTAAGGTACTGGAAGGGCTTGACTCTACAGAACACTGTGTTGCTCTTCTCTCAGATGTATCTAAGGCCTTTGACTCAGTGGATTACTCTTCTACAGAGGTTAACTGATCTCAGGTTCTCACTGAAAACTGTTCAGTGGTTTGAAAGCTACCTGAGCAGAGGAAACAATGTGTCAGGGTTAAAGGCTTATCTTCTACCTTTATGAATATAAAAAAATGGTGTCCCACAAGGGTCCATATTGGTTCCTATTTTATTTGTTATCTATATCATACCCCCTGTCCCTCCCTTTATGACCTCAGTGTACCCGGTATCTTCTGATGGATACTTCCTGCAAATAATGCTCCATGTCACAAAGCTCATATCATCTCAGACTGGTTTCTTGAACATGACGATGAGTTCACTGTACTCCAGTGGCCTCCACAGCTGTCAGCAGATCTCAATCCAGTAGAGCTCCTTTGGGATGTGGTGGAACGGGAGATTCGCGTCATAGATGTGCAGCCGACAAATCTGCAGCAACTGCTCGATGCTATCGTGTCAATATGGACCGACATCTCTGAGGGATGTTTCCAACACCTTGTTGAAAGTGTGCCACGAAGAATTAAGGCAGTTCTGAAGGCAAAAGGGGGTCCAACCTTTTACTGGCAAGGTGTACCTAATAAAGTGGCCGGTGAGTGTATGTAAAAATGTAATAAATGCAAAGTTACATTTTTATGCGAATGACACCATTTTATACACTTCAGCGTCATCCCTATTAAGAACAATTAACAGCCTACAAGCTGCATTTATGTGATTCTTGAAGTGTAAGAGGACAGTGAAAGATGACTCTCAGATTTTTAGTTTTACAAAGGAGCAAATCGAATGTGTCCCAACATTTAAATATTGGACTCGCTCTGTTTTTGGTTAAAGTGCTTTTAATGTTTTTGCTCCCTTTGCTAGCTGACTCCAATATCATCACGATTTCCACTAACAATGGATAACTACACCCAGCACAGGACTGGGCAGTTACTCCTTACTCAAGAACATGTGCAACTGATAATGAATATTTCCAATTTTCAACAAGTAACGTAAGTGATCACAGTTTAAAAAAAGCTTCATCACACAAATACAACACATACTGTCCAGCTGATGGTTGATGACATCATTTCCTGTTAGCAGCAGTTCCTGTAGATTCAGGAAGGCATACCCAACGTCCACACATTCGTGGTCGTTGTCCATCGGCTCACTTACGACTGTGAACTTCAACCTGCCACACAGACACGAGATATACACTCATGGTCATGGCGGTCTGAGTATTAACACATCATCAATGTGCAGAATGACAGAGTTTTCACCAGCTCCCCTACCTGCCCTGGTTGGGGTCAGTGCCCTCCATCATGGTGTAGAGGTACTGTCTGAGTGGAGCTGCCTGTGAGCCGTCCACATAAATCACTGAGAGAGAGACAAAGAGAGAGAGGGAGGGAGGGAGGGGGGGGGGGGGGGGGGGTCGTGAAGGAGCTTGGTGTAAAAACTTTCTGATGACAAACATGATCAGTTTCAGCAATCCCACACTCCTCACCTCGTGTGAAATTGTAGTGGACTTCCTCCCCCTTCACTGGTTTTCGGAGGGACATAGGGGTCTCTGTAGTCTCCATTGGGATGCCCAACAGTCGATACTCCACATAGATACGCTGCACTGACTTGTCCAGCGCCACATGTGAGGTAGGTTCAAACTTCAGGGACAGAATCTCCACTCTCAGGTTGATTCCCTTTAAAGCACAAACACTGTGTTCAGGTCATCACACTGCACTGATGCAGAGGAAACACACTGATGTCTGTTTGTATAACAGCTGCTCAGCTCATGATAAACAGCATTTCTATAGTGGGCCTCATTCACCAAATTTCTTCTTAAACCCACATACGCAGTTTTTAAGAAGATTCTGACATTCATCAAAGTTTTCTTCTCTGATATCTGACCTGACAAGAACAAAATCCAAAATCCTGCAGAGCACATGACGCACATCTGAGAGCCGACATGTTAGAGTCAAACTGTTGGATATAATGTTTACCTTCATTTAGCACCTTGATATAATAATGTTAAATGTATCTACAAAATGTTAAATTTAAACTACAAAATGAACTAAACTAAATGAACTAAATTCAGACCCTGGGTCCACCGGTCGAAACGCACGTAGTTCAGGGAAAAAGTTCCTCTGGTCGAAGAACGCCTAAACTCATCCTCACCAACAATAACTCACCTTCACACACGGGTATTTAATGACTTATCTGTCATGTATCAATCATTTTATAGCGCTTTTAGAATAAAGTCACCGTCCAATCAGATCAATCATTGGACAAAACATCGAGCACGAGTTCCAAACTAATGAGGACATGGCATTCATCAATTAAATCCTATCTATTTATCAGATAGAAGTGTACATAGTGTGTATACAACTGTAATAGTTGCCATATTTTATTCTATTTCTACTTTATTTTATTTTATTCTATTTCTACTTTATTTTATTCTATTTTATTCTATTTTATTCTATTTTATTCTATTTTATTCTGTTTTATTCTATTTTATTCTATCTTACTTTTTTTTTAATCTTATTTTTATTTTTTTATTTTATTTTATTTTATTTTACCCTTGTCATTGCTATTATTATTGTTATTATATTTTTTAACTACAACTGTCCTGTGTTGTAAGCTGCTGTAACAAAAGAAATTTCCCCCAACGGTGGACAAATAAAGTATATCTTATCTTCAAGAACACGGGTGAGAACAATTGTGCAGTTTAAGAACCGTTTATAAACCTAACGTAGAGTATTGTTAGGAACCTTCTTAAGAGTAGATTTAAGAAACATCTTAAGAAGTTGTTTGTGAATGAGGCCCACTGTTAGCACAATGATTCAGAATTGTAATTGAACATTTGATTAGTATATTTTCTTCCTTCACATCTTCTATCGTACCTTCTTCATGTTTTGCATCGGTGGAACGATGAGAATGTCGCTCTGTGAGGAGCTCGTCTCTGAAGACTCTGGAGCATCGCTCTCACCTGAAGAGGCAAAATGAGAGCTGACTGATTTGAAGTCTGACAGGCTGAGATGAGAAATAAAACCCTATCAGCATGAGAACCTGTATTCCAATGATTTCAGATGAAACTGTATTTTACTTTCATTCTCTGTAAACTTTAAAAAAGGAGTTAGGACTTGGAATGGACAGATACTTAAAAGAGGTGTTAAGATATTTACTGCTCTCTCTCTGCTCCTTCTCCTCCTCCTCCATGGACAAATGACCCTGAGAAGAAGGAATTACATATTATATTATTAGACAGATCTAAGTTAGAGTACTTTAATGTCTTCAAACTTCTCTTCACTGGTATAACAATCATCACTTCAAATGTTTTTATGGCCTGCCAAGAGAGACCAGAAGGGCTCTTACCTCAGTCCTGGCATCGCTGGAAACGCTTTGTCTCAACACTTTGGAAGAAGTTCCATCTGAGGATCTTCAAACAAGAGTTAACAGCAGTTTCATAGATTTCATTGAACTTGTCTCAGTATCAGTTTTCCAATAGTTTAAACTTTGAAAACGCTCGGACTGACAGGCTTGTATTAAACACTGAAACCTGTCCAGACCCCTGTATGAGTTTTCTCTACCAAGACTCTGCTCCTGTTGTCCATCTACAGAAACACATACCTCCTTTTTGCCACATAAGCCAGTCCTGCCTCAGGTTTCAGATGTGGGGTCCCCTGGTGAATGTGGCGTGAAGTCTTGGTGGATCTCTTCTGGTATGTGGACTGACAGTCGGTCGTTGGAGTCACAGAGACGGGACGCTCAGGTCGTACATTTTCTGACCTTTTGTGTTTGAATAGTCGTGGCTGTAAACACGTGAATGTTAACAAGTTTAATGAAAACATAAACATGAATACACAGACATTAAACACACTCACACACACACACACACACACACACACACACACACACACACACACACACACACACACACACACACACACACACACTAACACACACACACACGGCTCGGGCCAGGGGATAATTTGAGCATATGCCTGAAGGATGGATTTATATTTATACTGTATATATATAGGCTATATATATATATATTTTTTTTTACATACTGTATATATGTAAATTATTCCACAAGAAGATTTAAAAACATTACCTTAACACCTGGCCTTGTTTTGGGTGTCAGGGGTATTTCAGCCTCCCTCCTCCTCCTCTCCTTGCTATCAATGCTCTCCAGTCCTCTGTCCTCTCTTCCTCGTCTTCCCAGTGCAGAGTCCAAAGATGGATGTAAGGGGTGCTTCCATCTGATCATGACCCTGAACATGCCTCGAGGTATACCAGATGGATCTCTTAGGACATAGTCACCTGGCAGGATGGATAAAAGTAATGGGTACTCTTCTGGTTCTAACACAAAGTCAGAATTCTTATTGTGAAGTGCACATGATGAATCAGTTCACCCTTCAGAAAACAACGTCGGCTATCATGTGGTGTGAACTGTCTAAACTGTGTCTGACCAAAGTGACTTCAAACTCAACTTTACCCAGAGTTTTATCTCTCAGGGAGAAAAGTTAAGGCAAGCTTAAAGCTGATGTTTCCTGTTTGATAAAGCTTATAGTTAGAGCTGGATCAGGCTTGGACCAGCTCTTAGTTATGCTGCTAAAGGCTTAGACTGCTGGGGGGAACTGGCGCACTGACACACTGGGATCCTATCTCACCCCCTTCCCCCTTCCCCCTCATCACCTACGTTAACTAACCCTGTCCCATTAAAGTTACTAACCATAGACCTTTCTGGAGTCCCTGAGCTCCCTTGTCTCGTAGGTTCCTCTGAGTTGCCGTAGACGTCCTCTTGCTGTGGACATTCCAGACTCCAGCTGGTACGGACGTGCTGGACTCCAGCGGCAACAGCTACTGCTACTTGTCTCATCACTATCACCGCTCCCTCTCTCTCTTACTCTCCTCTATCCCTCTTTCCAGACCCAACTCGATCGAGGCAGATGGCTGTCTAACATGAGTCTGGTCCTGCTCGAGGTTTCTGCCTGTTAAAGGAAGTTTGTCCTCTCCGCTGTAACTAGCTAAATACTGCGAAGTGCAATGCTCATGGTGGATTAAGGTGGGGTCAGACTGAGTCTTATCCTGTCTTGGTGTTGGGTCTCTGTTCATAATTTGACATAGAGTGGTCTAGACCTGCTCTGTTTGTAAAAGAGTCTTGAGATAACGTTTGTTGTGATTTGGTGCTATACAAATAAAGATTGATTGATGTGAAATAAAACTGAGTTCACTCGACTGATCACCCTTTCCATTTTAAAAGTTGAATGTATTTATTCACAAATCTCATGATAAATACTTTTAAATTCTCATGAATAGTTTTTGGTCCACTGGCTGAGATTAGACCTCTGTTTAAGTGTGTTTAGATGAGTGTTTAATCACCTGATATAAAATGGTTTTGTTTTTGTGAACCTCGAGGGAGCTATTTTGTGTTTAACATACGTGTTTTGTATTTAGTGTTTGGCCACGCAAAATGCATGATTGGAAGATAAAGGAGAAGAGATTGATGGTTATATGTGTGACAAGTTGATGTGTCAGACTTCATCAATCGATTGATTTCACGTTCTAATTGTACGTTCACGTTATTGTTTTTTCTGTCAAATATTATGTAACTCTGTTGTTAATGGGCACACGTTCATGGTCAGTGATGAGACAAAATGATCTAGTTATTCAGACCTTGTGTTCGAGTTTGATTGCTCTACTATCTTTTGGTAATGCCTCTGGGATCCAACGCGGGGACCGTGCTCTGTTTCCTCACACGATACAGACGAGTGAAAACAAAGGCGAAAACAAAGGCGCCATCTGTGTGGTTTCCCCTCGTTTTTGTTAAAACAACAATATTTCCCCTTTTTTAGATACACTTGTGTAACAGGGTTAAAATGCAGTATTAATTATTATTTCATTATAATTACACAAAGTATACCTGTGTGTGTGTGTAGAACCTCTTTGTATATTTCTTTTCCCAAAAGTATTTTGAAGTGCAGCCTCGTCTTCCGGTCATTTTCTTCTTTGTTGGTATCTTGACCTTTATATTTGATTTACTCCCTTCCCTCTCCCCTTTTGTATGTTATCCCTTGGGGAGAGGTAGGTGTCCGTCACTTTACTTTTATGTTTCCATATATTTACTTATTCTATGTGTGCTTTTGTCCTGTATAGTGTTCCTATGTGTATACTAAACAGAGTTTACTTTTATTCCTTTTTAAAGTCATGGTTAAGCAGACTAACTGAACGTGCACGTGCTGGTTTACGTGCACTGAAGGTTTAAGCTAGTCGAAATGTGCTTTCATCTGTGCAGGAGCGGAGGCGGGCTGCATACTTTATAAACTCTGAGGTTCTTGTCTGTCTGTTTAACAGGTATGATTATTGTGTTTTATATCCTTTATGTGAGTGTAATGTTTATGCTTGTTACGAGCCCTTTTGTATGTTATCCCTTGGGGAGAGGAGCGGAGGCGGGCTGCATACTTTATAAACTCTGAGGTTCTTGTCTGTGTGTTTAACAGAATAAACGCAGAACAAACGAAGTCCTGGTGTTGGTCGTCAGTCAACTTTAAACAAACACAACGCAGATTTCCACCGGTTACACTTGTAAGGATTTTATTTTTCTTTTGACAGCATCTAGCGATGTAGCTCCGGCCATTTTTTTTTAGAATCAAAAACTATTTATATATGCTTTTCGTAATTACTGTGCGAAAAGCATTGTTGAATTAATGACACACCCAAGTAACAATGTTCTGGGTTACTGTTATTTTATGTTTACTAAATATGTGTTTGATATCTGTTCACTATTGAAAAGTTTGGCTAACTCAGATAATGTATAAGCTAGCTTGATTAGACTGTAGCATATATTATTGTTTAGAGCCAAGTCATGGTGGCTTAAAGAAGTTCATTTTATGCCAGTGTAATTGTGTTGTGAATTGAATATGTTTTTTTTCCCCTTAGAAAGTTAATGACACCATACAGAAGAGTGGAGACAAAAGTGTCATCTGTGTGGTTTTCCCTCGTTTTTGTTAAAACAACAATGCTTCCACTTTTGAAGGGTACAACATGTGCAAATGGAATTTGTATTGCTGGACATTTGTGATGGTGAAATCTTGTTAAATACTTATCATGCATGACCGGAGCTCCTGCTCAACCTGACAGGGGGGTTAGCAAGAGAGCGCTGCAGTCTAGAATCTGACTTCTAGATACCGCTAAATATTTCTATTTCTACTTACTGTACCTTTAAAGTGTAATCCTTTCTGAAATGTAGTTATTTTCCGTTATACTGCATCATTCTTTTTACAGAGCTTTTACACAAGAAGTCATCATCTGATTCATTTGCTAGATAAACATTTCCTCAAATAAAGAGAAGCCAGCATGGAGTATCCCTCCACTGCTACACTGATGACACGCAGTTATACATCAGGACAGACACCACACTGTCTGCAGCCGCTCCACCCACATCCACATCCACACTAACCGCCTGCCTGGAGGAGATAAAGGCTCGGATTGACCGAAACATCCTACAACTAAACAGCTCCAAAACTGAAGCCCTCTTAGTTGGCATCCCCCACTAGACCCAGTCATCTCCACTCACCACCATATCCTTCACTGGCCAAAACATTCCCCTCTCATCCAAAGTCACCAACCTGGGTGTTACTATCGACCCTCACCTCACCTTTGAGGCCCACATGAAAAACCTTTCTCCCTCTACCACCTCAGAAACATCTCTAAGCCCCGCCCCTCACTCTCTCTCCCCGATGCAGAAAAACTGCTCTATGCCTTTGTCTCCTCCAGGCTAGACTACTGAAACACACTTCTCATCGGGATCCCTGGCAAGATTCTTCAAAGACTGCAGTTCACCCAGAACTGTGCAGCCAGGGTCCTGATGAGAGTGCTTGAACATGAACACATCACACCCATCCTGCAGTCACTCCACTGGCTCCCGGTTTCACTCAGGATTGACTTCAACATCTCTCTGCTGACACATCAGAGAAACGCCCCCACATACCTGAAAGAACTACTACACCCACATACCACCACAAGAACTCTCCACTCCACCAACACCAACCGCCTCCACTGTCCCTGAACCAGACTCTGTACTATGGGAGACCAGGCCTTCGACTCCGCTGCCCCGCGTCTATGGAACGCCTTCCCTGGCCACCTGAGATCACCACAGACCACGGACTCCTTTAAAAAGGGACTTAAGACTTTTCTTCTCCTGATCTCCCTGCTGCTTTGATCAATTTTACATAACTGCACTGTTTTTAATTTGTTCTTCTCGTCTGTTTTTAATCCTGTTTTTCTTTTACCTTTTCTGTTTTAATGATGTGTCTTTTAGCACTTTGGGATTTGCTCTGAATGTTAAGTGCATTATAAATACAATGTATTATTATTATTATTGAGATCTACTGGATCTACTGGAGTGATTAAACTAAAAAATATAGGTTCTAATTTTCTAAATACACAAGAGGGTAGATGCTATTTTAAAAGTAAATTTAAGACCTACCCTTTTAATCTAGCTTTTAATTTAGGGTAATTTATTCTTAGCCCTGGACTGCATTATTATTATAATCATTGCTTTAACATTTATTTATCTACTTATTTCTTGTATTCATCTGATCTTGTTAACGCTACCTTATTTTTAACTTTTCTTTCCACTAATACTTATTTTATTAATTTTACTGTATTGATTTTATTTTGAAGTATTTTATTTATAATCATGCCTTTTATAATTTTACCATTGCTGTTGTTTTCTGTCTCTTAGTTATTTAGTGAAGAACTTTGGGCTGCATGTTTATATGTATGAAAGGTGCTATATAAATAAAGTTGAGTTGAGTATTTTTATTATGAGACCAGTTATATTGAACATTCATCATGTTGTGTAATAATTGTAACATGTTATATCAACATCTTAAATAATGTTGTCTGTCCTAAAAACAGCAGTTCTTTCCTCTTTGTCTCACCTCTGATGTCTTGGCCTGAAGCAAGGACTCGCAGTGGGATGGGGGTCTTGGCAATATAGGTTGGTGGTATCCGGTCTGCACTGTTATCAAACACATAAACCCACAGACTGCTGGACCTAGGCAAAAGCAGAGTCAAAGGCTGTGAGTATTCATCAATGTTTAGGTATTGGAGTAATGAGAAGACTGTCATTAAGTTCTGTAAGATCTTCATGAATCCGTCTCTAGACTTCAGAATGAACGTATCAGTCGAAAACAACAGAACAGACTAAAAACCCTAAAAATGCAACAGAACAAGCGGGTGTGTCACGGCTTTCATACCTCAGGTAGTGCAGAACATCAGCTGTAACTGCTAATGGGTAGCTGGCAGTGTCACTGAACCCCGGGTCCACAGTGCAGCGGATTCTTTGAGAGACGTGAGGCTGCAGGTCGTAGAGCCGGTATGTCAGATAGGCATCAGGAGGAAGAAGTGGCCAGCGAGCTTTAAGACCGACACAGTATTCCAACATGACTTCCAACTCATTAGGGATCCCCCCACCGTACTCATAGAGCTCCTGCAAACAGCATTGTGTTTACTTTTAAATATGTTCTATGAGTTTAGCAATGCATAGTATCATTCCTATTTACTGTAATAATCAATCACTCTGATTTTACCTCGTAAGCAGCATCTTGCCAGTCAGGAGAGATGTGCTGAGGACTCTGTAAAGCTGTTCTTCTTTCAATCCCTCTCTCTCTTACAGTTTCAATGGGTGCAGCAGAATTGAACAGTCGCACCCAAAACTCCAAAACACCGACAATTTCACCCTCAGAACCTGGTACAAAGATAGACCGGGAGATAGAACTAGGTTAATAAGATATGGTGATGGACTTACTGAAAGCATCCTGCAGTCAAAGTGACATGTTCTAATTCACGGCAATATTTTATAGACTGTTGCAAAATCATCTTGAAATTGGGAATCTTATTTTTATAGAATAGACTGTGCAGCAAAAAGAAGGCATCACATTCAGAACCAAATTACTCACCAATGATGTTGGTGCATCTATTTATTCGCTCCCCTCTCTTTTCCATAGTACTTGTGAGGGACATTTCCCCACTTCCATGGGTCAAAAACCTGACTCCTCCTAATGCCTGGTGGAGCTCCACTCTGACCCTTGACCCTTGACCCTCGAGCCTGCACAGGTCGCAGCCTGTCAGAGCATAGTGTGAGGTGAAGCTGTAGCTGGGTTGGCTTCCTGAAACCAGAGGAGTGGAGTGCGTCTCAAAGTCCAAGAGGCTGTAGGTGCAGAAGGTGACTGTGTCTTCACCTCCTGAGTGGATTCTGCCCATAGCACGGAGCCCTGATGGAGTGAAAGTGGCCGCCTGGATGTGTAATAAACAAACATATTTAAACTTGATTGGAAAAAGGTTTACACTTCCTAAATTGAAATAACATCATGTACAAAGTCTGAGTATTTCTGACCTTCAGATGGATCTCTAACAGGGACTCTCCAAACCTCAGTTGAGAATAGGGGATGTCTTCGACTGGCTGTACCCCCTCCAGGTTTCCAGTGGGCCAGGTGTATTGTAGAGGTATGGTCGACTTGGGACCATAATCATATTCTCTCTTCTGAGCTTTATGGAACAAATGAAAACAGAGAGCTTTACAGGTTCTACTTTTTCTGATAGCACATTATGTTCTTAAACAGGTCTGATTTGATTTCATGACTGAACATGTTTAACATGACACGTTAATCATGACACATGTTTATCATGTCACAGGTTAATCATGATACATGTTTATCATGTCACATGTTTATCACGACAAACGTTTATCATGTCACATGTTTATCATGACAGACATTTATCATGACAAATGTTTATCATGACACATGTTTTTCATGATGACCCATGTTTATAATGACACATGTGTATCATGACATGTTTACAATAACACAGGCTTATAATGTCACATGTTTATCATGATGACACTTTTTTACCATGACACAGGTTTATCATGACACATGTTTATCATGATGACATATGTTTAACATGAAACATGTTTATTATGACACGTTTATCATGACACGTTTACCATGTCACGTTTACCATGACACACTTTTTTCATGTCACGTGTTTATCATGACACATGTTTATAATGACACATTTTTATCATGACACATGTTTACCATGACACATGTTTATCATGACACATGTTTACCATGACACATGTTTATCATGAAACATGTTATGATACATGTTTTTCATGACACATGTTTATCATGACACATTTTAATCATGATGACACATGTTTATCATGACACATGTCTATCATGACACATGTCTATCATGACACATGTTTACCATGACACGTTTATCATGACACATGTTTATCATGACACGTTTATCATGAAACATGTTATGACACATGTTTATCATGACACATGTTTATCATGACACATGTTTATCATGACACATGTTGATTATGACACCTGTGTATCATGACACATGTTTACCATGTCACATGTTTACCATGTCACATGTTTACCATGTCACATGTTTATCATGACACGTTTA